>NW_024470816.1:42500-62500 GCF_017639515.1 Carcharodon carcharias | reverse complement strand
CTCCCCGGTACTGAACACCGTGCCCTCACTCTCTCCCCGGTACTGAACACCGTGCCCTCTCTCTCTCCCCGGTACTGAACACCGTGCCCTCTCCCTCTCTCCCTCCCCGGTACTGAACACCGTGCCCTCTGTCTCCCCGGTACTGAACACCGTGCTCTCTCTCCCCGGTACTGAACACCGTGCCCTCTCTCTCTCCCCGGTACTGAACACCGTGCCCTCTCTCTCTCTCTCCCCGGTACTGAACACCGTGCTCTCTCTCCCCGGTACTGAACACCGTGCCCTCTCTCTCTCCGGTACTGAACACCGTGCCCTCTCTCTCTCCGGTACTGAACACCGTGCCCTCTCTCTCTCCGGTACTGAACACCGTGCCCTCTCTCTCTCTCTCTCTCTCTCTCTCTCCCTGGTACTGAACACCGTGCCCCCTCTCTCTCTCCCCGGTACTGAACACCGTGCCCTCTCTCTCTCTCCCTGGTCCAGAACACCGTGCCCTCTCTCTCTATCTCCCTGGTACTGAACACTGTGCCCTCTCTCTCTCTCTCTCTCTCCAGTACTGAACACTGTGCCCTATCTCACTCTCTCCCCGGTACTGAACACCGTACCCTCTCTCTCTCCCCGGTACTGAACACAGTGCCCTCTCTCTCTCTCCCCGGTACTGAACACCGTGCCCTCTCTCTCCCCGGTACTGAACACCGTGCCGTCTCTCTCTCTCCCCGGTACTGAACACCGTGCCCTCTCTCACTCTTTCCCCGGTACTGAACACCGTGCCCTCCCTCTCTCTCACCGGTACTGAACACCGTGCCTTCTCTCACTCCCTGGTACTGAACACTGTGCCCTCTATCTCTCTCTCTCCCCAGTACTGAACACTGTGCCCTCTCTCTCTCTCTCCCCAGTACTGAACACTGTGTCCTCTCTCTCTCTCTCCCCAGTACTGAACACTGTGCCCTCTCTCTCTCTCTCTATCCGGTACTGAACACTGTGTCCTCTCTCTCTCTCTCTCTCTCTCCCCGGTACTGAACACTGTGCCCTCTCTCTCTTTCTCTCTCCCCGGTACTGAACACTGTGCCCTCACTCTCTCTCCCCGGTACTGAACACTGTGCCCTCTCTCTCTCTCTCTCTCCTGCACTGAACACTGTGCCCTCTCTCTCTCTCCCCAGTACTGAACACTGTGCCCTCTCTCTCTCTCCCCAGTACTGAACACTGTGCTCTCTCTCTCTCTCTCTCTCTCTCTCTCCCCGGTACTGAACACTGTGCTCCCTCTCTCTCTCTCTCTCTCCGGAACTGAACACTGTGCCCTCTCTCTCTCTCTCTCTCTCTCTCTCTCCCCGGTACTGAACACTGTGCTCCCTCCCTCTCTCTCTCTCCCCGGTACTGAACACTGTGCCCTCTCTCTCTCTCTCACCAGTACTGAACACTGTGCCCTCTCTCTCTCTCCCCGGTACTGAACACTGTGCCCTCTCTCTCTCTCTCTCTCTCCCCCCGGTACTGAACACTGTGCCCTCTCTCTCTCTCTCTCCCCGGTACTGAACACCGTGCCCTCTCTCTCTCTCTCCCCGGTACTGAACACCGTGCCCTCTCTCTCTCACTCTCTCCCCGGTACTGAACACCGTGCCCTCTCTCCCCGGTACTGAACACCGTGCCCTCTCTCTCTCCGGTACTGAACACCGTGCCCTCTCTCTCTCCGGTACTGAACAACGTGCCCTCTCTCTCTCCGGTACTGAACACCGTGCCCTCTCTCTCTCACTCTCTCCCCGGTACTGAACACCGTGCCCTCTCTCTCTCTCTCTCCCCGGTACTGAACACCGTGCCCTCTCTCTCTCTCTCTCCCCGGTACTGAACACCGTGCCCTCTCTCTCTCTCCCCGGTACTGAACACCGTGCCCTCTCTCCCTGGTACTGAACACTGTGCCCTCTCTCTCTCCCCGGATTGAACGCCGTGCTCTCTCGCTCTCTCTCCGGTACAGAACACTGTGCCCTCTCTCTCTCCCCGGTACTGAACACCGTGCCCTCTCTCTCTCTCTCCCTGGTACTGAACACCGTGCCCTCTCTCCCTCTCTCCCCAGTACTGAACACCGTGCTCTCTCTCCCTCTCTCTCTCCCCGGTACTGAACACTGTGCTCCCTCTCTCTCTCTCCCCGGTACTGGACACTGTGCCCTCTCTCTCTCTCCCCAGTACTAAACACCGTGCCCTCTCTCTCTCCGGTACTGAACACCGTAGCCTCTCCCTCTCTCCCCGGTACTGAACACCGTGCCCTCTCTCTCTCCCTGGTACTGAACACCGTGCCCTCTCTCTCTCTCTCCCTGGTACTGAACACCGTGCCCTCTCTCTCTCTCTCTCTCCCTGGTACTGAACAAAATGCCCTCTCTCTCTCTCTTTCCCCGGTACTGAACACCGTGCTCTCTCTCCCTCTCTCTCTCCCCGGTACTGAACACTGTGCTCCCTCTCTCTCTCTCCCCGGCACTGGACACTGTGCCCTCTCTCTCTCTCCCCAGTACTAAAAACCGTGCCCCCTCTCTCTCCGGTACTGAACACCGTAGCCTCTCCCTCTCTCCCCGGTACTGAACACCGTGCCCTCTCTCTCTCTCTCTCTCCCCGGTACTGAACACCGTGCCCTCTCTCTCTCTCTCTCTCTCTCCCTGGTACTGAACACCGTGCCCCCTCTCTCTCTCCCCGGTACGGAACACCGTGCCCTCTCTCTCTCTCCCTGGTCCAGAACACCGTGCCCTCTCTCTCTCTCTCACTGGTACGGAACACTGTGCCCTCTCTCTCTCTCTCTCTCTCCAGTACTGAACACTGTGCCCTATCTCACTCTCTCCCCGGTACTGAACACCGTGCCCTCTCTCTCTCTCCCCGGTACTGAACAACGTGCCCTCTCTCTCTCCCCGGTACTGAACACCGTACCCTCTCTCTCTCCCCGGTACTGAACACAGTGCCCTCTCTCTCTCTCCCCGGTACTGAACACAGTGCCCTCTCTCTCTCTCCCCGGTACTGAACACCGTGCCCTCTCTCTCCCCGGTACTGAACACCGTGCCGTCTCTCTCTCTCCCCGGTACTGAACACCGTGCCCTCTCTCACTCTTTCCCCGGTACTGAACACCGTGCCCTCCCTCTCTCTCACCGGTACTGAACACCGTGCCCTCTCTCACTCCCTGGTACTGAACACTGTGCCCTCTATCTCTCTCTCTCCCCAGTACTGAACACTGTGCCCTCTCTCTCTCTCTCCCCAGTACTGAACACTGTGCCCTCTCTCTCTCTCTCCCCAGGACTGAACACTGTGCTCCCTCTCTCTCTCTCTCTCCCCGGTACTGAACACTGTGCCCTCTCTCTCTCTCTCACCAGTACTGAACACTGTGCCCTCTCTCTCTCTCTCCCCGGTACTGAACACTGTGCCCTCTCTCTCTCTCTCTCTCTCCCCCCGGTACTGAACACTGTGCCCTCTCTCTCTCTCCCCGGTACTGAACACCGTGCCCTCTCTCTCTCTCTCCCCGGTACTGAACACCGTGCCCTCTCTCTCTCACTCTCTCCCCGGTACTGAACACCGTGCCCTCTCTCCCCGGTACTGAACACCGTGCCCTCTCTCTCTCCGGTACTGAACACCGTGCCCTCTCTCTCTCCGGTACTGAACACCGTGCCCTCTCTCTCTCCGGTACTGAACACCGTGGCCTCTCTCTCTCCGGTACTGAACACCGTGCCCTCTCTCTCTCCGGTACTGAACACCGTGCCCTCTCTCTCTCACTCTCTCCCCGGTACTGAACACCGTGCCCTCTCTCTCTCTCTCTCTCCCCGGTACTGAACACCATGCCCTCTCTCTCTCTCTCTCCCCGGTACTGAACACCGTGCCCTCTCTCTCTCTCCCCGGTACTGAACACCGTGCCCTCTCTCCCTGGTACTGAACACTGTGCCCTCTCTCTCTCTCCCCGGACTGAACGCCGTGCTCTCTCGCTCTCTCTCCGGTACAGAACACTGTGCCCTCTCTCTCTCCCCGGTACTGAACACCGTGCCCTCTCTCTCTCTCTCCCTGGTACTGAACACCGTGCCCTCTCTCTCTCTCTCCCCAGTACTGAACACCATGCTCTCTCTCCCTCTCTCTCTCCCCGGTACTGAACACTGTGCTCCCTCTCTCTCTCTCCCCGGTACTGGACACTGTGCCCTCTCTCTCTCTCCCCAGTACTAAACACCGTGCCCTCTCTCTCTCCGGTACTGAACACCGTAGCCTCTCCCTCTCTCCCCGGTACTGAACACCGTGCCCTCTCTCTCTCTCTCTCCCTGGTACTGAACACCGTGCCCTCTCTCTCTCCCCGGTACTGAACACCGTGCCCTCTCTCTCTCCCTGGTACTGAACACCGTGCCCTCTCTCTCTCTCTCCCTGGTACTGAACACCGTGCCCTCTCTCTCTCTCTCTCTCTCCCTGGTACTGAACAAAATGCCCTCTCTCTCTCTCTCTCCCCGGTACTGAACACCGTGCTCTCTCTCCCTCTCTCTCTCCCCGGTACTGAACACTGTGCTCCCTCTCTCTCTCTCCCCGGCACTGGACACTGTGCCCTCTCTCTCCCCAGTACTAAAAACCGTGCCCCCTCTCTCTCCGGTACTGAACACCGTAGCCTCTCCCTCTCTCCCCGGTACTGAACACCGTGCCCTCTCTCTCTCTCCCAGGTACTGAACACCGTGCCCTCTCTCTCTCTCTCTCTCTCTCTCTCTCTCTCTCTCCCTGGTACTGAACACCGTGCCCCCTCTCTCTCTCCCCGGTACTGAACACCGTGCCCTCTCTCTCTCTCCCTGGTCCAGAACACCGTGCCCTCTCTCTCTCTCTCCCTGGTACTGAACACTGTGCCCTCTCTCTCTCTCTCTCTCTCTCCAGTACTGAACACTGTGCCCTATCTCACTCTCTCCCCGGTACTGAACACCGTGCCCTCTCTCTCTCTCCCCGGTACTGAACAACGTGCCCTCTCTCTCTCCCCGGTACTGAACACCGTACCCTCTCTCTCTCCCCGGTACTGAACACAGTGCCCTCTCTCTCTCTCCCCGGTACTGAACACAGTGCCCTCTCTCTCTCTCCCCGGTACTGAACACCGTGCCCTCTCTCTCTCTCCCCGGTACTGAACACCGTGCCGTCTCTCTCTCTCCCCGGTACTGAACACCGTGCCCTCTCTCACTCTTTCCCCGGTACTGAACACCGTGCCCTCCCTCTCTCTCACCGGTACTGAACACCGTGCCCTCTCTCACTCCCTGGTACTGAACACTGTGCCCTCTATCTCTCTCTCTCCCCAGTACTGAACACTGTGCCCTCTCTCTCTCTCTCCCCAGTACTGAACACTGTGCCCTCTCTCTCTCTCTCCCCAGTACTGAACACTGTGCCCTCTCTCTCTCTCTCTCTATCCGGTACTGAACACTGTGCCCTCTCTCTCTCTCTCTCTCTCCCCGGTACTGAACACTGTGCCCTCTCTCTCTTTCTCTCTCCCCGGTACTGAACACTGTGCCCTCACTCTCTCACCCCGGTACTGAACACTGTGCCCTCTCTCTCTCTCTCTCTCTCTCTCTCCTGCACTGAACACTGTGCCCTCTCTCTCTCTCCCCGGTACTGAACACTGTGCCCTCTCTCTCTCTCCCCAGTACTGAACACTGTGCCCTCTCTCTCTCTCCCCAGTACTGAACACTGTGCCCTCTCTCTCTCTCTCTCTCTCTCTCCCCGGTACTGAACACTGTGCTCCCTCTCTCTCTCTCTCTCTCCGGAACTGAACACTGTGCCCTCTCTCTCTCTCTCTCTCCCCGGTACTGAACACTGTGCTCCCTCTCTCTCTCTCTCTCCCCGGTACTGAACACTGTGCCCTCTCTCTCTCTCTCACCAGTACTGAACACTGTGCCCTCTCTCTCTCTCTCACCAGTACTGAACACTGTGCCCTCTCTCTCTCTCCCCGGTACTGAACACTGTGCCCTCTCTCTCTCTCTCTCTCCCCCCGGTACTGAACACTGTGCCCTCTCTCTCTCTCTCTCCCCGGTACTGGACACCGTGCCCTCTCTCTCTCTCTCCCCGGTACTGAACACCGTGCCCTCTCTCTCTCTCTCCCCGGTACTGAACACCGTGCCCTCTCTCTCTCACTCTCTCCCCGGTACTGAACACCGTGCCCTCTCTCCCCGGTACTGAACACCGTGCCCTCTCTCTCTCCGGTACTGAACACCGTGCCCTCTCTCTCTCCGGTACTGAACACCGTGCCCTCTCTCTCTCCGGTACTGAACACCGTGCCCTCTCTCTCTCACTCTCTCCCCGGTACTGAACACCGTGCCCTCTCTCTCTCTCTCTCCCCGGTACTGAACACCGTGCCCTCTCTCTCTCTCTCTCCCCGGTACTGAACACCGTGCCCTCTCTCTCCCCAGACTGAACGCCGTGCTCTCTCGCTCTCTCTCCGGTACAGAACACTGTGCCCTCTCTCTCTCACTCTCTCCCCGGTACTGAACACCGTGCCCTCTCTCTCTCTCTGTCCCCGGTACTGAACACCGTGCCCTCTCTCTCTCTCTCCCCCCAGTACTGAACACCGTGCTCTCTCTCCCTCTCTCTCTCCCCGGTATTGAACACTGTGCTCAATCTCTCTCTCTCCCCGGTACTGGACACTGTGCCCTCTCTCTCTCTCCCCAGTACTAAACACCGTGCCCTCTCTCTCTCTGGTACTGAACACCGTAGCCTCTCCCTCTCTCCCCGGTACTGAACACCGTGCCCTCTCTCTCTCTCTCTCCCCGGTACTGAACACCGTGCCCTCTCTCTCTCACTGGTACTGAACACCGTGCCCTCTCTCTCTCTCTCCCTGGTACTGAACACCGTGCCCTCTCTCTCTCTCTCTCCCTGGTACTGAACAAAATGCCCTCTCTCTCTCTCTCCCCGGTACTGAACACCGTGCTCTCTCTCCCTCTCTCTCTCCCCGGTACTGAACACTGTGCTCCCTCTCTCTCTCTCCCCGGCACTGGACACTGTGCCCTCTCTCTCTCTCCCCAGTACTAAAAACCGTGCCCTCTCTCTCTCCGGTACTGAACACCGTGCCCTCTCTCTCTCCGGTACTGAACACCGTGCCCTCTCTCTCTCTCTCTCTCTCTCTCTCTCTCTCTCTCTCTCCCTGGTACTGAACACCGTGCCCCCTCTCTCTCTCCCCGGTACTGAACACCGTGCCCTCTCTCTCTCTCCCTGGTCCAGAACACCGTGCCCTCTCTCTCTATCTCCCTGGTACTGAACACTGTGCCCTCTCTCTCTCTCTCTCTCTCCAGTACTGAACACTGTGCCCTATCTCACTCTCTCCCCGGTACTGAACACCGTGCCCTCTCTCTCTCTCCCCGGTACTGAACACCGTACCCTCTCTCTCTCCCCGGTACTGAACACAGTGCCCTCTCTCTCTCTCCCCGGTACTGAACACCGTGCCCTCTCTCTCCCCGGTACTGAACACCGTGCCGTCTCTCTCTCTCCCCGGTACTGAACACCGTGCCCTCTCTCACTCTTTCCCCGGTACTGAACACCGTGCCCTCCCTCTCTCTCACCGGTACTGAACACCGTGCCTTCTCTCACTCCCTGGTACTGAACACTGTGCCCTCTATCTCTCTCTCTCCCCAGTACTGAACACTGTGCCCTCTCTCTCTCTCTCCCCAGTACTGAACACTGTGTCCTCTCTCTCTCTCTCCCCAGTACTGAACACTGTGCCCTCTCTCTCTCTCTCTATCCGGTACTGAACACTGTGTCCTCTCTCTCTCTCTCTCTGTCTCCCCGGTACTGAACACTGTGCCCTCTCTCTCTTTCTCTCTCCCCGGTACTGAACACTGTGCCCTCACTCTCTCTCCCCGGTACTGAACACTGTGCCCTCTCTCTCTCTCTCTCTCCTGCACTGAACACTGTGCCCTCTCTCTCTCTCCCCAGTACTGAACACTGTGCCCTCTCTCTCTCTCCCCAGTACTGAACACTGTGCTCTCTCTCTCTCTCTCTCTCTCTCTCTCCCCGGTACTGAACACTGTGCTCCCTCTCTCTCTCTCTCTCTCCGGATCTGAACACTGTGCCCTCTCTCTCTCTCTCTCTCTCTCTCTCCCCGGTACTGAACACTGTGCTCTCTCTCTCTCTCTCTCTCTCCCCGGTACTGAACACTGTGCCCTCTCTCTCTCTCTCACCAGTACTGAACACTGTGCCCTCTCTCTCTCTCCCCGGTACTGAACACTGTGCCCTCTCTCTCTCTCTCTCTCCCCCCGGTACTGAACACTGTGCCCTCTCTCTCTCTCTCTCCCCGGTACTGAACACCGTGCCCTCTCTCTCTCACTCTCTCCCCGGTACTGAACACCGTGCCCTCTCTCTCTCACTCTCTCCCCGGTACTGAACACCGTGCCCTCTCTCCCCGGTACTGAACACCGTGCCCTCTCTCTCTCCGGTACTGAACACCGTGCCCTCTCTCTCTCCGGTACTGAACACCGTGCCCTCTCTCTCTCCGGTACTGAACACCGTGCTCTCTCCGGTACTGAACACCGTGCCCTCTCTCTCTCCGGTACTGAGCACCGTGCCCTCTCTCTCTCACTCTCTCCCCGGTACTGAACACCGTGCCCTCTCTCTCTCTCTCTCCCCGGTACTGAACACCGTGCCCTCTCTCTCTCTCTCTCCCCGGTACTGAACACCGTGCCCTCTCTCTCTCTCCCCGGTACTGAACACCGTGCCCTCTCTCCCTGGTACTGAACACTGTGCCCTCTCTCTCTCCCCGGACTGAACGCCGTGCTCTCTCGCTCTCTCTCCGGTACAGAACACTGTGCCCTCTCTCTCTCCCCGGTACTGAACACCGTGCCCTCTCTCTCTCTCTCCCTGGTACTGAACACCGTGCCCTCTCTCTCTCTCTCCCCAGTACTGAACACCGTGCTCTCTCTCCCTCTCTCTCTCCCCGGTACTGAACACTGTGCTCCCTCTCTCTCTCTCCCCGGTACTGGACACTGTGCCCTCTCTCTCTCTCCCCAGTACTAAACACCGTGCCCTCTCTCTCTCCGGTACTGAACACCGTAGCCTCTCCCTCTCTCCCCGGTACTGAACACCGTGCCCTCTCTCTCTCCCTGGTACTGAACACCGTGCCCTCTCTCTCTCTCTCCCTGGTACTGAACACCGTGCCCTCTCTCTCTCTCTCTCTCCCTGGTACTGAACAAAATGCCCTCTCTCTCTCTCTTTCCCCGGTACTGAACACCGTGCTCTCTCTCCCTCTCTCTCTCCCCGGTACTGAACACTGTGCTCCCTCTCTCTCTCTCCCCGGCACTGGACACTGTGCCCTCTCTCTCTCTCCCCAGTACTAAAAACCGTGCCCCCTCTCTCTCCGGTACTGAACACCGTAGCCTCTCCCTCTCTCCCCGGTACTGAACACCGTGCCCTCTCTCTCTCTCTCTCCCCGGTACTGAACACCGTGCCCTCTCTCTCTCTCTCTCTCTCTCTCTCTCTCCCTGGTACTGAACACCGTGCCCCCTCTCTCTCTCCCCGGTACGGAACACCGTGCCCTCTCTCTCTCTCCCTGGTCCAGAACACCGTGCCCTCTCTCTCTCTCTCACTGGTACGGAACACTGTGCCCTCTCTCTCTCTCTCTCTCTCCAGTACTGAACACTGTGCCCTATCTCACTCTCTCCCCGGTACTGAACACCGTGCCCTCTCTCTCTCTCCCCGGTACTGAACAACGTGCCCTCTCTCTCTCCCCGGTACTGAACACAGTACCCTCTCTCTCTCCCCGGTACTGAACACAGTGCCCTCTCTCTCTCTCCCCGGTACTGAACACAGTGCCCTCTCTCTCTCTCCCCGGTACTGAACACCGTGCCCTCTATCTCCCCGGTACTGAACACCGTGCCGTCTCTCTCTCTCCCCGGTACTGAACACCGTGCCCTCTCTCACTCTTTCCCCGGTACTGAACACCGTGCCCTCCCTCTCTCTCACCGGTACTGAACACCGTGCCCTCTCTCACTCCCTGGTACTGAACACTGTGCCCTCTATCTCTCTCTCTCCCCAGTACTGAACACTGTGCCCTCTCTCTCTCTCTCCCCAGTACTGAACACTGTGCCCTCTCTCTCTCTCTCCCCAGGACTGAACACTGTGCTCCCTCTCTCTCTCTCTCTCTCCCCGGTACTGAACACTGTGCCCTCTCTCTCTCTCTCACCAGTACTGAACACTGTGCCCTCTCTCTCTCTCCCCGGTACTGAACACTGTGCCCTCTCTCTCTCTCTCTCTCTCCCCCCGGTACTGAACACTGTGCCCTCTCTCTCTCTCTCTCTCCCCGGTACTGAACACCGTGCCCTCTCTCTCTCTCTCCCCGGTACTGAACACCGTGCCCTCTCTCTCTCACTCTCTCCCCGGTACTGAACACCGTGCCCTCTCTCCCCGGTACTGAACACCGTGCCCTCTCTCTCTCCGGTACTGAACACCGTGCCCTCTCTCTCTCCGGTACTGAACACCGTGCCCTCTCTCTCTCCGGTACTGAACACCGTGCCCTCTCTCTCTCCGGTACTGAACACCGTGCCCTCTCTCTCTCACTCTCTCCCCGGTACTGAACACCGTGCCCTCTCTCTCTCTCTCTCCCCGGTACTGAACACCATGCCCTCTCTCTCTCTCTCTCCCCGGTACTGAACACCGTACCCTCTCTCTCTCTCCCCGGTACTGAACACCGTGCCCTCTCTCCCTGGTACTGAACACTGTGCCCTCTCTCTCTCTCCCCGGACTGAACGCCGTGCTCTCTCGCTCTCTCTCCGGTACAGAACACTGTGCCCTCTCTCTCTCCCCGGTACTGAACACCGTGCCCTCTCTCTCTCTCTCCCTGGTACTGAACACCGTGCCCTCTCTCTCTCTCTCCCCAGTACTGAACACCATGCTCTCTCTCCCTCTCTCTCTCCCCGGTACTGAACACTGTGCTCCCTCTCTCTCTCTCCCCGGTACTGGACACTGTGCCCTCTCTCTCTCTCCCCAGTACTAAACACCGTGCCCTCTCTCTCTCCGGTACTGAACACCGTAGCCTCTCCCTCTCTCCCCGGTACTGAACACCGTGCCCTCTCTCTCTCTCTCTCCCTGGTACTGAACACCGTGCCCTCTCTCTCTCCCCGGTACTGAACACCGTGCCCTCTCTCTCTCCCTGGTACTGAACACCGTGCCCTCTCTCTCTCTCTCCCTGGTACTGAACACCGTGCCCTCTCTCTCTCTCTCTCTCCCTGGTACTGAACAAAATGCCCTCTCTCTCTCTCTCTCCCCGGTACTGAACACCGTGCTCTCTCTCCCTCTCTCTCTCCCCGGTACTGAACACTGTGCTCCCTCTCTCTCTCTCCCCGGCACTGGACACTGTGCCCTCTCTCTCTCTCCCCAGTACTAAAAACCGTGCCCCCTCTCTCTCCGGTACTGAACACCGTAGCCTCTCCCTCTCTCCCCGGTACTGAACACCGTGCCCTCTCTCTCTCTCCCTGGTACTGAACACCGTGCCCCCTCTCTCTCTCCCCGGTACTGAACACCGTGCCCTCTCTCTCTCTCCCTGGTCCAGAACACAGTGCCCTCTCTCTCTCTCTCCCTGGTACTGAACACTGTGCCCTCTCTCTCTCTCTCTCTCCAGTACTGAACACTGTGCCCTATCTCACTCTCTCCCCGGTACTGAACACCGTGCCCTCTCTCTCTCTCCCCGGTACTGAACAACGTGCCCTCTCTCTCTCCCCGGTACTGAACACCGTACCCTCTCTCTCTCCCCGGTACTGAACACAGTGCCCTCTCTCTCTCTCCCCGGTACTGAACACAGTGCCCTCTCTCTCTCTCCCCGGTACTGAACACCGTGCCCTCTCTCTCCCCGGTACTGAACACCGTGCCGTCTCTCTCTCTCCCCGGTACTGAACACCGTGCCCTCTCTCACTCTTTCCCCGGTACTGAACACCGTGCCCTCCCTCTCTCTCACCGGTACTGAACACCGTGCCCTCTCTCACTCCCTGGTACTGAACACTGTGCCCTCTATCTCTCTCTCTCCCCAGTACTGAACACTGTGCCCTCTCTCTCTCTCTCCCCAGTACTGAACACTGTGCCCTCTCTCTCTCTCTCCCCAGTACTGAACACTGTGCCCTCTCTCTCTCTCTCTCTATCCGGTACTGAACACTGTGCCCTCTCTCTCTCTCTCTCTCTCTCTCCCCGGTACTGAACACTGTGCCCTCTCTCTCTTTCTCTCTCCCCGGTACTGAACACTGTGCCCTCACTCTCTCACCCCGGTACTGAACACTGTGCCCTCTCTCTCTCTCTCTCTCTCCTGCACTGAACACTGTGCCCTCTCTCTCTCTCCCCGGTACTGAACACTGTGCCCTCTCTCTCTCTCCCCAGTACTGAACACTGTGCCCTCTCTCTCTCTCCCCAGTACTGAACACTGTGCCCTCTCTCTCTCTCTCTCTCTCTCTCCCCGGTACTGAACACTGTGCTCCCTCTCTCTCTCTCTCTCTCTCCGGAACTGAACACTGTGCCCTCTCTCTCTCTCTCTCTCTCTCTCCCCGGTACTGAACACTGTGCTCCCTCTCTCTCTCTCTCTCCCCGGTACTGAACACTGTGCCCTCTCTCTCTCTCTCACCAGTACTGAACACTGTGCCCTCTCTCTCTCTCTCTCACCAGTACTGAACACTGTGCCCTCTCTCTCTCTCTCCCCGGTACTGAACACTGTGCCCTCTCTCTCTCTCTCTCTCCCCCCGGTACTGAACACTGTGCCCTCTCTCTCTCTCTCTCCCCGGTACTGAACACCGTGCCCTCTCTCTCTCTCTCTCCCCGGTACTGAACACCGTGCCCTCTCTCTCTCTCTCCCCGGTACTGAACACCGTGCCCTCTCTCTCTCACTCTCTCCCCGGTACTGAACACCGTGCCCTCTCTCCCCGGTACTGAACACCGTGCCCTCTCTCTCTCCGGTACTGAACACCGTGCCCTCTCTCTCTCCGGTACTGAACACCGTGCCCTCTCTCTCTCCGGTACTGAACACCGTGCCCTCTCTCTCTCACTCTCTCCCCGGTACTGAACACCGTGCCCTCTCTCTCTCTCTCTCCCCGGTACTGAACACCGTGCCCTCTCTCTCTCTCTCTCTCCCCGGTACTGAACACCGTGCCCTCTCTCTCTCTCCCCGGACTGAACGCCGTGCTCTCTCGCTCTCTCTCCGGTACAGAACACTGTGCCCTCTCTCTCTCACTCTCTCCCTGGTACTGAACACCGTGCCCTCTCTCTCTCTCTCTCCCCGGTACTGAAAACCGTGCCCTCTCTCTCTCTCTCCCCCCAGTACTGAACACCGTGCTCTCTCTCCCTCTCTCTCTCCCGGTACTGAACACTGTGCTCAATCTCTCTCTCTCCCCGGTACTGGACACTGTGCCCTCTCTCTCTCTCCCCAGTACTAAACACCGTGCCCTCTCTCTCTCCGGTACTGAACACCGTAGCCTCTCCCTCTCTCCCCGGTACTGAACACCGTGCCCTCTCTCTCTCTCTCTCCCTGGTACTGAACACCGTGCCCTCTCTCTCTCCCTGGTACTGAACACCGTGCCCTCTCTCTCTCTCTCCCTGGTACTGAACACCGTGCCCTCTCTCTCTCTCTCTCCCTGGTACTGAACAAAATGCCCTCTCTCTCTCTCTCCCCGGTACTGAACACCGTGCTCTCTCTCCCTCTCTCTCTCCCCGGTACTGAACACTGTGCTCCCTCTCTCTCTCTCCCCGGCACTGGACACTGTGCCCTCTCTCTCTCTCCCCAGTACTAAAAACCGTGCCCTCTCTCTCTCCGGTACTGAACACCGTAGCCTCTCCCTCTCTCCCCGGTACTGAACACCGTGCCCTCTCTCTCTCTCTCTCTCCCCGGTACTGAACACCGTGCCCTCTCTCTCTCTCTCTCTCTCTCTCCCTGGTACTGAACACCGTGCCCCCTCTCTCTCTCCCCGGTACGGAACACCGTGCCCTCTCTCTCTCTCCCTGGTCCAGAACACCGTGCCCTCTCTCTCTCTCTCACTGGTACGGAACACTGTGCCCTCTCTCTCTCTCTCTCTCTCCAGTACTGAACACTGTGCCCTATCTCACTCTCTCCCCGGTACTGAACACCGTGCCCTCTCTCTCTCTCCCCGGTACTGAACAACGTGCCCTCTCTCTCTCCCCGGTACTGAACACAGTACCCTCTCTCTCTCCCCGGTACTGAACACAGTGCCCTCTCTCTCTCTCCCCGGTACTGAACACAGTGCCCTCTCTCTCTCTCCCCGGTACTGAACACCGTGCCCTCTATCTCCCCGGTACTGAACACCGTGCCGTCTCTCTCTCTCCCCGGTACTGAACACCGTGCCCTCTCTCACTCTTTCCCCGGTACTGAACACCGTGCCCTCCCTCTCTCTCACCGGTACTGAACACCGTGCCCTCTCTCACTCCCTGGTACTGAACACTGTGCCCTCTATCTCTCTCTCTCCCCAGTACTGAACACTGTGCCCTCTCTCTCTCTCTCCCCAGTACTGAACACTGTGCCCTCTCTCTCTCTCTCCCCAGGACTGAACACTGTGCTCCCTCTCTCTCTCTCTCTCTCCCCGGTACTGAACACTGTGCCCTCTCTCTCTCTCTCACCAGTACTGAACACTGTGCCCTCTCTCTCTCTCCCCGGTACTGAACACTGTGCCCTCTCTCTCTCTCTCTCTCTCCCCCCGGTACTGAACACTGTGCCCTCTCTCTCTCTCTCTCTCCCCGGTACTGAACACCGTGCCCTCTCTCTCTCTCTCCCCGGTACTGAACACCGTGCCCTCTCTCTCTCACTCTCTCCCCGGTACTGAACACCGTGCCCTCTCTCCCCGGTACTGAACACCGTGCCCTCTCTCTCTCCGGTACTGAACACCGTGCCCTCTCTCTCTCCGGTACTGAACACCGTGCCCTCTCTCTCTCCGGTACTGAACACCGTGCCCTCTCTCTCTCCGGTACTGAACACCGTGCCCTCTCTCTCTCACTCTCTCCCCGGTACTGAACACCGTGCCCTCTCTCTCTCTCTCTCCCCGGTACTGAACACCATGCCCTCTCTCTCTCTCTCTCCCCGGTACTGAACACCGTGCCCTCTCTCTCTCTCCCCGGTACTGAACACCGTGCCCTCTCTCCCTGGTACTGAACACTGTGCCCTCTCTCTCTCTCCCCGGACTGAACGCCGTGCTCTCTCGCTCTCTCTCCGGTACAGAACACTGTGCCCTCTCTCTCTCCCCGGTACTGAACACCGTGCCCTCTCTCTCTCTCTCCCTGGTACTGAACACCGTGCCCTCTCTCTCTCTCTCCCCAGTACTGAACACCATGCTCTCTCTCCCTCTCTCTCTCCCCGGTACTGAACACTGTGCTCCCTCTCTCTCTCTCCCCGGTACTGGACACTGTGCCCTCTCTCTCTCTCCCCAGTACTAAACACCGTGCCCTCTCTCTCTCCGGTACTGAACACCGTAGCCTCTCCCTCTCTCCCCGGTACTGAACACCGTGCCCTCTCTCTCTCTCTCTCCCTGGTACTGAACACCGTGCCCTCTCTCTCTCCCCGGTACTGAACACCGTGCCCTCTCTCTCTCCCTGGTACTGAACACCGTGCCCTCTCTCTCTCTCTCCCTGGTACTGAACACCGTGCCCTCTCTCTCTCTCTCTCTCCCTGGTACTGAACACCGTGCCCTCTCTCTCTCTCTCCCTGGTACTGAACACCGTGCCCTCTCTCTCTCTCTCTCTCCCTGGTACTGAACAAAATGCCCTCTCTCTCTCTCTCTCCCCGGTACTGAACACCGTGCTCTCTCTCCCTCTCTCTCTCCCCGGTACTGAACACTGTGCTCCCTCTCTCTCTCTCCCCGGCACTGGACACTGTGCCCTCTCTCTCTCTCCCCAGTACTAAAAACCGTGCCCCCTCTCTCTCCGGTACTGAACACCGTAGCCTCTCCCTCTCTCCCCGGTACTGAACACCGTGCCCTCTCTCTCTCTCCCTGGTACTGAACACCGTGCCCCCTCTCTCTCTCCCCGGTACTGAACACCGTGCCCTCTCTCTCTCTCCCTGGTCCAGAACACAGTGCCCTCTCTCTCTCTCTCCCTGGTACTGAACACTGTGCCCTCTCTCTCTCTCTCTCTCCAGTACTGAACACTGTGCCCTATCTCACTCTCTCCCCGGTACTGAACACCGTGCCCTCTCTCTCTCTCCCCGGTACTGAACAACGTGCCCTCTCTCTCTCCCCGGTACTGAACACCGTACCCTCTCTCTCTCCCCGGTACTGAACACAGTGCCCTCTCTCTCTCTCCCCGGTACTGAACACAGTGCCCTCTCTCTCTCTCCCCGGTACTGAACACCGTGCCCTCTCTCTCCCCGGTACTGAACACCGTGCCGTCTCTCTCTCTCCCCGGTACTGAACACCGTGCCCTCTCTCACTCTTTCCCCGGTACTGAACACCGTGCCCTCCCTCTCTCTCACCGGTACTGAACACCGTGCCCTCTCTCACTCCCTGGTACTGAACACTGTGCCCTCTATCTCTCTCTCTCCCCAGTACTGAACACTGTGCCCTCTCTCTCTCTCTCCCCAGTACTGAACACTGTGCCCTCTCTCTCTCTCTCCCCAGTACTGAACACTGTGCCCTCTCTCTCTCTCTCTCTATCCGGTACTGAACACTGTGCCCTCTCTCTCTCTCTCTCTCTCTCTCCCCGGTACTGAACACTGTGCCCTCTCTCTCTTTCTCTCTCCCCGGTACTGAACACTGTGCCCTCACTCTCTCACCCCGGTACTGAACACTGTGCCCTCTCTCTCTCTCTCTCTCTCCTGCACTGAACACTGTGCCCTCTCTCTCTCTCCCCGGTACTGAACACTGTGCCCTCTCTCTCTCTCCCCAGTACTGAACACTGTGCCCTCTCTCTCTCTCCCCAGTACTGAACACTGTGCCCTCTCTCTCTCTCTCTCTCTCTCTCCCCGGTACTGAACACTGTGCTCCCTCTCTCTCTCTCTCTCTCCGGAACTGAACACTGTGCCCTCTCTCTCTCTCTCTCTCTCTCTCCCCGGTACTGAACACTGTGCTCCCTCTCTCTCTCTCTCTCCCCGGTACTGAACACTGTGCCCTCTCTCTCTCTCTCACCAGTACTGAACACTGTGCCCTCTCTCTCTCTCTCACCAGTACTGAACACTGTGCCCTCTCTCTCTCTCCCCGGTACTGAACACTGTGCCCTCTCTCTCTCTCTCTCTCCCCCCGGTACTGAACACTGTGCCCTCTCTCTCTCTCTCTCCCCGGTACTGAACACCGTGCCCTCTCTCTCTCTCTCCCCGGTACTGAACACCGTGCCCTCTCTCTCTCTCTCCCCGGTACTGAACACCGTGCCCTCTCTCTCTCACTCTCTCCCCGGTACTGAACACCGTGCCCTCTCTCCCCGGTACTGAACACCGTGCCCTCTCTCTCTCCGGTACTGAACACCGTGCCCTCTCTCTCTCCGGTACTGAACACCGTGCCCTCTCTCTCTCCGGTACTGAACACCGTGCCCTCTCTCTCTCACTCTCTCCCCGGTACTGAACACCGTGCCCTCTCTCTCTCTCTCTCCCCGGTACTGAACACCGTGCCCTCTCTCTCTCTCTCTCTCCCCGGTACTGAACACCGTGCCCTCTCTCTCTCTCCCCGGACTGAACGCCGTGCTCTCTCGCTCTCTCTCCGGTACAGAACACTGTGCCCTCTCTCTCTCACTCTCTCCCCGGTACTGAACACCGTGCCCTCTCTCTCTCTCTCTCCCCGGTACTGAAAACCGTGTCCTCTCTCTCTCTCTCCCCCCAGTACTGAACACCGTGCTCTCTCTCCCTCTCTCTCTCCCGGTACTGAACACTGTGCTCAATCTCTCTCTCTCCCCGGTACTGGACACTGTGCCCTCTCTCTCTCTCCCCAGTACTAAACACCGTGCCCTCTCTCTCTCCGGTACTGAACACCGTAGCCTCTCCCTCTCTCCCCGGTACTGAACACCGTGCCCTCTCTCTCTCTCTCTCCCCGGTACTGAACACCGTGCCCTCTCTCTCTCCCTGGTACTGAACACCGTGCCCTCTCTCTCTCTCTCCCTGGTACTGAACACCGTGCCCTCTCTCTCTCTCTCTCCCTGGTACTGAACAAAATGCCCTCTCTCTCTCTCTCCCCGGTACTGAACACCGTGCTCTCTCTCCCTCTCTCTCTCCCCGGTACTGAACACTGTGCTCCCTCTCTCTCTCTCCCCGGCACTGGACACTGTGCCCTCTCTCTCTCTCCCCAGTACTAAAAACCGTGCCCTCTCTCTCTCCGGTACTGAACACCGTAGCCTCTCCCTCTCTCCCCGGTACTGAACACCGTGCCCTCTCTCTCTCTCTCTCTCCCCGGTACTGAACACCGTGCCCTCTCTCTCTCTCTCTCTCTCTCTCCCTGGTACTGAACACCGTGCCCTCTCTCTCTCTCTCTCCCCGGTACTGAACACCGTGCCCTCTCGCTCTCTCTCTCTCCCTGGTACTGAACACCGTGCCCTCTCTCTCTCCGGTACTGAAAACCGTGCCCTCTCTCTCTCCGGTACTGAAAACCGTGCCCTCTCTCTCTCCGGTACTGAAAACCGTGCCCTCTCTCTCTCCGGTACTGAAAACCGAGCCCTCTCTCTCTCTCCGGTACTGAAAACCGTGCCCTCTCTCTCTCCGGTACTGAAAACCGTGCCCTCTCTCTCTCCGGTACTGAAAACCGTGCCCTCTCTCTCTCCGGTACTGAAAACCGTGCTCTCTCTCTCTCTCTCTCCCTGATACTGAACACCGTGCCCCCCCTCTCTCTCTCCCCGGTACTGATCACCGTGCCCTCTATCTCTCTCCCCAGTAGTGAACACCGTGCTCTCTCTCTCTCTCCCTGGTCCAGAACACCGTGCCCTCTCTCTCTCTCTCTCTCCCTGGTACTGAACACTGTGCCCTCTCTCTCTCTCTCCCCGGTACTGAACACCGTGCCCTCTCTCTCTCTCCCCGGTACTGAACACCGTGCCCTCTCTCTCTCCCCGGTACTGAACACCGTGCCCTCTCTCTCTCTCTCCCCAGTACTGAACACTGTGCCCTCTCTCTCTCTCTCTCTCCTGCACTGAACACTGTGCCCTCTCTCTCTCTCCCCGGTACTGAACACTGTGCCCTCTCTCTCTCTCTCCCCAGTACTGAACACTGTGCCCTCTCTCTCTCTCTCTCTCTCTCTCCCCGGTACTGAACACTGTGCTCCCTCTCTCTCTCTCTCCGGTACTGAACACTGTGCCCTCTCTCTCTCTCTCTCTCTCTCTAACCCCGGTACTGAACACTGTGCCCTCTCTCTCTCTCTCTCTCTCTCCAGTACTGAACACTGTGCTCCCTCTCTCTCTCTCTCTCTCTCCGGTACTGAACACTGTGCCCCCTCTCTCTCTCCCTGGTACTGAACACTGTGCCCTCTCTCTCTCTCCCTGGTACTGAACACTGTGCCCTCTCTCTCTCTCCCCGGTACTGAACACTGTGCCCTCTCTCTCTCTCCCCGGTACTGAACACCGTGCCCTCTCTCTCTCTCTCTCCCCAGTACTGAACACTGTGCCCTCTCTCTCTCTCTCTCCCCCGGTACTGAACTCCATGCCCTCTCCCTCTCTCCCTCCCTGGTACTGAACACTGTGCCCTCTCTCTCTCCCCGGTACTGAACACTGTGCCCTCTCTCTCTCTCTCCCCGGTACTGAACACCGTGCTCTCTCTCTCTCTCCCCGGTACTGAACACTGTGCTCACTCTCTCTCTCTCTCTCTCTCTCCCCGGTACTGAACACCGTGCCCTCTCCCTCTCTCTCTCCCCGGTACTGAACACTGTGCCCTCTCTCTCTCCCCGGTACTGAACACCATGCCCTCTCTCTCTCCCTGGTACTGAACACCGTGCCCTCTCTCTCTCTCTCTCTCCCTGGTACTGAACAAAATGCCCTCTCTCTCTCTCTCTCTCCCCGGTACTGAACACCGTGCTCTCTCTCCCTCTCTCTCTCCCCGGTACTGAACACTGTGCTCCCTCTCTCTCTCTCCCCGGCACTGGACACTGTGCCCTCTCTCTCTCTCCCCAGTACTA
>NW_024470816.1:15000-35000 GCF_017639515.1 Carcharodon carcharias | reverse complement strand
ACACAATCCTAAACCCCTTCCCTTTGACACCCACTGTACACAATCCCAAACCCCTTCACGATCACTCCCACTGTACACAATCCTAAAACCCTTCCCATTCACACCCACTGTGCACAAACCCAAACCCCTTCCGGTTCACTCCGACTGTACACAAACCCAAACCCCTTCCCCATCATTCCCACTGTACACAACCCCAATCCCACTCCCCTTAACTCCCACTGTACGCAATCCCAATGGACCCTAAACCCCTTCCCGCTCACACCCAGTGTCCACCATCCAATTGGACCCAAAGCGCCTCCTGTTCACTCCCACTGTACACAATCTCAATGGACCCAAAACCCTTCCCGTTCATTCCCACCGTACACAATGACAATGGACCCAAAACCCTTCCCGTTCACTCCGACTGTACACAGTCCCAATGGACCCAAACCCCTTCCCGTTCACTCCTACTGTACACAATTCCAACGGACCCAAACCCCTTCCCGTTCACTCCCACTGTACACAATTCCAAACCCCTTCCAGTTCACTCCCACTGCACACAATCCCAATGGAACCAAACCCCTTCCCGTTCACTCCTACTGTACACAATGCCATTGGACCCAAACCCCTTCCTGTTCACTCCCACTGTACACAATCCTAAACCCCTTCCCGTTGACTCCCACTGTACACAATCCCAAACCCCTTCACATTCACTCCCACTGTACACAATCCTAAAACCCTTCCCATTCACACCCACTGTGCACAAACCCAAAGCACTTCCGGTTCACTCCAACTGTACACAAACCCAAACCCCTTCCCCATCATTCCCACTGTACACAACCCCAATCCCACTCCCCTTCACTCCCACTATACACAATCCCAACGGACCCTAAACCCCTTCCCGCTCACACTCAGTGTCCACCATCCAATTGGACCCAAACCGCCTCCTGTTCACTCCCACTGTACACAATCCCAATGGACCCAAAACCCTTCCCGATCACTCCCACCGTACACAATGACAATGAACCCAAAACCCTTCCCGTTCACTCCGACTGTACACAATCCCAATGGACCCAAACCGCTTCCCGTTCACTCCCAATGTACACAATTCCAACGGACCCAAACCCCTTCCCGTTCACTCCCACTGTACACAATCCTAAACCCCTTCCCTTTCACTCCAAATGTACACAATCCCAAACCCCTTCCCATTCACTCCCACCGTACACAATCTCAATGGACCCAAACCCCTACCCGTTCACTCCCACTGTACACAATCCTAAAGGACTTCCCATTCACTCCCACCGTACACAATCCTAATCCACTACCCGTTCACTCACACTGTACACAATGCAAAACCCCTTCACGTTCACTCCCACTGTACACAATCCCAAACCCCTTCAAGTTCACTCCCACTGTACACAATCCTAAACCCCTTCCCTTTGACACCCACTGTACACAATCCCAAACCCCTTCACGTTCACTCCCACTGTACACAATCCTAAAACCCTTCCCATTCACACCCACTGTGCACAAACCCAAACCCCTTCCGGTTCAATCCGACTGTACACAAACCCAAAACCCTTCCCCATCATTCCCACTGTACACAACCCCAATCCCACTCCCCTTAACTCCCACTGTACGCAATCCCAATGGACCCTAAACCCCTTCCCGCTCACACCCAGTGTCCACCATCCAATTGGACCCAAACCGCCTCCTGTTCACTCCCACTGTACACACTCTCAATGGACCCAAAACCCTTCCCGTTCATTCCCACCGTACACAATGACAATGGACCCAAAACCCTTCCCGTTCACTCCGACTGTACACAGTCCCAATGGACCCAAACCCCTTCCCGTTCACTCCTACTGTACACAATTCCAACGGACCCAAACCCCTTCCCGTTCACTCCCACTGTACACAATTCCAAACCCCTTCCAGTTCACTCCCACTGCACACAATCCCAATGGAACCAAACCCCTTCCCGTTCACTCCTACTGTACACAATGCCATTGGACCCAAACCCCTTCCTGTTCACTCCCACTGTACACAATCCTAAACCCCTTCCCGTTGACTCCCACTGTACACAATCCCAAACCCCTTCACATTCACTCCCACTGTACACAATCCTAAAACCCTTCCCATTCACACCCACTGTGCACAAACCCAAAGCACTTCCGGTTCACTCCAACTGTACACAACCCCAATCCCACTCCCCTTCACTCCCACTATACACAATCCCAACGGACCCTAAACCCCTTCCCGCTCACACTCAGTGTCCACCATCCAATTGGACCCAAACCGCCTCCTGTTCACTCCCACTGTACACAATCCCAATGGACCCAAAACCCTTCCCGATCACTCCCACCGTACACAATGACAATGAACCCAAAACCCTTCCCGTTCACTCCGACTGTACACAATCCCAATGGACCCAAACCGCTTCCCGTTCACTCCCAATGTACACAATTCCAACGGACCCAAACCCCTTCCCGTTCACTCCCACTGTACACAATCCTAAACCCCTTCCCTTTCACTCCAAATGTACACAATCCCAAACCCCTTCCCATTCACTCCCACCGTACACAATCTCAATGGACCCAAACCCCTACCCGTTCACTCCCACTGTACACAATCCTAAAGGACTTCCCATTCACTCCCACCGTACACAATCCTAATCCACTACCCGTTCACTCACACTGTACACAATGCAAAACCCCTTCACGTTCACTCCCACTGTACACAATCCCAAACCCCTTCAAGTTCACTCCCACTGTACACAATCCTAAACCCCTTCCCTTTGACACCCACTGTACACAATCCCAAACCCCTTCACGTTCACTCCCACTGTACACAATCCTAAAACCCTTCCCATTCACACCCACTGTGCACAAACCCAAACCCCTTCCGGTTCAATCCGACTGTACACAAACCCAAAACCCTTCCCCATCATTCCCACTGTACACAACCCCAATCCCACTCCCCTTAACTCCCACTGTACGCAATCCCAATGGACCCTAAACCCCTTCCCGCTCACACCCAGTGTCCACCATCCAATTGGACCCAAACCGCCTCCTGTTCACTCCCACTGTACACAACCTCAATGGACCCAAAACCCTTCCCGTTCATTCCCATCGTACACAATGACAATGGACCCAAAACCCTTCCCGTTCACTCCGACTGTACACAATCCCAATGGACCCAAACCCCTTCCCGTTCACTCCTACTGTACACAATTCCAACGGACCCAAACCCCTTCCCGTTCACTCCCACTGTACACAATCCTAAACCCCTTCCCTTTCACTCCAAATGTACACAATCCCAAACCCCTTCCAGTTCACTCCCACTGTACACAATCCCAATGGACCCAAAACCCTTCCCGTTCACTCCCACCGTACACAATGACAATGGACCCAAACATCTTCCCGTTCACTCCGACTGTACACAATCCCAATGGACCCAAACCCCTTCCTGTTCACTCCCACTGTACATAATCCTAAACCCCTTCCCTTTCACTCCCACTGTACACAAACCCAAACACCTTCCCTTTCACTCCCAGAATGCACAATCCCAATCCACTACACATTCACTCCCACTGTACACAATCCTAAACCCCTTTCCGTTCACACCCACTGTACACAATCCTAAACCCCTTCCCGTTCACCCCCACTGTACACAATCCTAAACCCCTTCCTGTTCACTCCCACTGTGCACAATCCCAAACCCCTTCCCATTCACTCCCACTTTTCACAATCCCAAACCGCTTCCCCTTCACTCCCACTGTACACTATCCCAAACCCCTTCTCGTTCACCCCCACTGTACACAAACTCAAACCCCTTCCCGTTCACTCCCACTGTACACAATCCTAAACCCATTCACGTTCACTCCCACTGTACACAATCCTAAACCCTTTTCCGTTCACACCCACTGTACACAATCCTAAACCCCTTCACATTCACCCCCACTGCACACAATCCTAAAACCCTTCCCATTCACACCCACTGTGCACAAACCCAAACCCCTTCCGGTTCACTCCGACTATACACAATCCCAAACCCCTTCCCGTTCACTCCCACTGTACACAATCCTAAACCCCTTCCCGTTCACTCCCACTGTACACAATCCCAAACCCCTTCCCATTCACTCCCACTGTACACAATCCTAAACCCCTTCCAGTTCACTCACACTGTACACAATGCCAATGGACCCAAACCCCTTCCCGTTCACTACCACTGTACACAATCCTAATTCACTTCCCGTTCACTCCCACTGTATACAATACCAATGGATCCAAACACCTTCCCGTTCACTCCCACTGTACACAACCCCAAACCCCTACCCGTTCACTCCCACTGTACACAACCCCAAACCCCTACCCGTTCACTCCCACTGTACACAATCCCAAACCCCTTCCCGTTCACTGCCAGTGTACACAAACCCAAACACCTTGCCTTTCACTCCCAGAATGCACAATCCCAATCCACTTCACATTCACTCCCACTGTACACAATCCTAAACCTCTTTCCATTCACACCCACTGTACAGAATCCTAAACCCCTTCCTGCTCACTCCCACTGTACACAATCCTAAATCCCTTCCTGCTCACTCCCACTGTGCACAATCCCAAACCCCTTCCCATTCACTCCCACTGTACACAATCCAAAACCCCTTCCCCTTCACTCCCACGGTACACAATCCCAAACCCCTTCACGTTCACTCCCACTGTACACAATCCTAAAACCCTTCCCATTCACACCCACTGTGCACAAACCCAAACACCATCCGGTTCACTCCGACTGTACAAAAACCCAAACCCCTTCCCCATCATTCCCACTGTACACAACGCCAATCCCACTCCCCTTCACTCCCACTGTACACAATCCCAATGGACCCTAAACCCCTTCCCGCTCACACCCAGTGTCCATCCAATTGGACCCAAACCGCCTCCTGTACACTCCCACTGTACACAATCCCAATGGACCCAAAACCCTTCCCGTTCACTCCCACCGTACACAATCTCAATGGACCCAAACCCCTTCCCGTTCACTCCCACTGTACACAATCCTAAACCCCTTCCCGTTCACTCCCACTGTACAAAATCCAAAACCCCTTCCCATTCACCCCCACCGTACACAATCCTAAACCCCTTCCCGTTGACTCCAACTGTACACAATCCCAAACCCCTTCACGTTAACTACGACTGTACACAAACCCAAACCCCTTCCCCATCATTCCCACTGAACACAACCCCAATCCCACTCCCCTTCACTCCCACTATACACAATCCCAACGGACCCTAAAGCCCTTTCCGCTCACACCCAGTATCCACCATCCAATAGGACCCAAACCGCCTCCTGTTCACTCCCACTGTACACAATCCCAATGGACCCAAAACCCTTCCCGATCACTCCCACCGTACACAATGACAATGGACCCAAACCCCTTCCCGTTCACTCCGACTGTACACAATCCCAATGGACCCAAACCGCTTCCCGTTCACTCCCACTGTACACAATTCCAACGGACCCAAACCCCTTCCCGTTCACTCCCAATGTACACAATCCCAAACTCCTTCCCGTTCACTCCCACCGTACACAATCTCAATGGACCCAAACCCCTACCCATTCACTCCCACTGTACACAATCCTAAACGCCTTCCCATTCACTCCCACCATACAATATCCTAATCCACTTCCCGTTCACTCCCACTGTACACAATCCCAAACCCCTTCACGTTCACTCCCACTGTACACAATCCCAAACCCCTTCACGTTCACTCCCACTGTACACAATCCTAAACCCCTTCCCGTTGACTCCCACTGTACACAATCCCAAACCCCTTCACGTTCACTCCGACTGTACACAAACCCAAACCCCTTCCCCATCATTCCCACTGTACACAATCCCAATCCCACTCCCCTTAACTCCCACTGTACACAATCCCAACGGACCCTAAACCCCTTCCCGCTCACACCCAGTGTCCACCATCCAATTGGACCCAAACCGCCTCCTGTTCACTCCCACTGTACACAATCCCAATGGACCCAAAACCCTTCCCGATCACTCCCACCGTACACAATGACAATGGACCCAAACCCCTTCCCGTTCACTCCGACTGTACACAATCCCAATGGACACAAACCGCTTCCCGTTCACTCCCACTGTACACAATTCCAACGGACCCAAACCCCTGCCCGTTCACTCCCACTGTACACAATCCTAAACCCCTTCCCTTTCACTCCCAATGTACACAATCCCAAACTCCTTCCCGTTCACTCCCACCGTACACAATCTCAATGGACCCAAACCCCTACCCATTCACTCCCACTGTACACAATCCTAAACGCCTTCCCATTCACTCCCACCGTACAATATCCTAATCCACTTCCCGTTCACTCCCACTGTACACAATCCCAAACCCCTTCACGTTCACTCCCACTGTACACAATCCCAAACCCCTTCACGTTCACTCCCACTGTACACAATCCTAAACCCCTTCCCGTTGACTCCCACTGTACACAATCCCAAACCCCTTCACGTTCACTCCGACTGTACACAAACCCAAACCCCTTCCCCATCATTCCCACTGTACACAATCCCAATCCCACTCCCCTTAACTCCCACTGTACACAATCCCAACGGACCCTAAACCCCTTCCCGCTCACACCCAGTGTCCACCATCCAATTGGATCCAAAAAGGCCTCCTGTTCACTCCCACTGTACACAATCCCAATGGACCCAAAACCCTTCCCGTTCACTCCAACCGTACACGATGACAATGGACCCAAACCCCTTCCAGTTCACTCCGACTGTACACAATCCCAATGGACCCAAAACCCTTCCCGTT
Source organism: Carcharodon carcharias (assembly GCF_017639515.1). Classification (NCBI taxonomy): domain Eukaryota; kingdom Metazoa; phylum Chordata; class Chondrichthyes; order Lamniformes; family Lamnidae; genus Carcharodon; species Carcharodon carcharias. Next base: position 28,176 of record NW_024470816.1, on the reverse strand, counting down.
CACAATCCTAATTCCCTCCCCGTTCACTCCCACTGTATACAATACCAATGGACCCAAACCCCTTCCCGTTCACTCCCACTGTACACAATCCCAAAACCCTTCCCGTTCACTCCCACTGTACACAACCCCAAACCCCTACCCGTTCACTCCCACTGTACACAACCCCAAACCCCTACCCATTCACTCCCACTGTACACAACCCCAAACCCCTACCCGTTCACTCCCACTGTACACAATCCCAAACCCCTACCCGTTCACTCTCACTGTACACAATCCCAAACCCCTACCCGTTCACTCCCACTGTACACAATCCCAATCCCCTTGCCTTTCACTCCCAGAATGCACAATCCCAATCCACTTCACATTCACTCCCACTGTACACAATCCTAAAACTCTTTCCATTCACACCCACTGTACACAATCCTAAACCCCTTCCTGCTCACTCCCACTGTACACAATCCTAAATCACTTCCTGCTCACTCCCACTGTGCAGAATCCCAAACCCCTTCCCATTCACTCCCACTGTACACAATCCAAAACCCCTTCCCCTTCACTCACACTGTACACTATCCCAAAGCCCTTCACGTTCACTCCCACCGTACACAATCACAATGGACCGAAACCCCTTCCCATTCACTCCCACTGTACACAATCCCAAACCCCTTCCCATTCACTCCCACTGTACACAATCCCAAACCCCTTCCTGTTCACTCCCACTGTACACAATCCCAAACCCCTTCCCGTTCACTCCCACTGTACACAATCCTAAACCCCTTCCTGTTCACTCCCACTGTACAAAATCCCAAACCCCTTCCCTTTCACTCCCACTGTACACAATCCTAAACCCCTTCCCGTTCACTCCCACTGTACAAAATCCCAAACCCCTTCCCTTTCACTCCCACTGTACACAACCCCAAACCCCTTCCCATTCACTTCCACTGTACACAATCCCAAACCCCTTCCCGTTCACTCACACTGTACACAATCCTAAACCCCTTCCCGTTCACTCCCACTGTACACAATCCTAAACCCCTTCCCGTTCACTCCCACTGTACACAATCCTAAACCCCTTCCGGTTCACTCCCACTGTACACAATCCTAAACCCCTTCCTGTTCACCCCCACTGTACACAATCCCAAACCCCTTCCCATTCACTCCCACTGTACAAAATACCAAACCCGTTCCTGTTCACTCACACTGTACACAATCCTAAACCCCTTCCCGTTCACTCACACTGTACACAATCCCAAACCCCTTCCCATTCACTCCCACTGTACAAAATACCAAACCCGTTCCTGTTCACTCACACTGTACACAATCCTAAACCCCTTCCCTTTCACTCCCACTGTACACAACCCCAAACCCCTTCCCATTCACTCCCACTGTACACAATCCTAAACCCCTTCCCGTTCACTCCCACTGTACACAATCCCAATCCCCTTCCCGTTCACTCACACTGTACACAATCCTAAACCCCTTCCTGTTCACTCCCACTGTACACAATCCCAAACCCCTTCCTGTTCACTCCCACTGTACAAAATCCCAAACCCCTTCCCTTTCACTCCCACTGTACACAATCCCAAACCCCTTCCCGTTCACTCCCACTGTACACAATCCTAAACCCCTTCCTGTTCACTCACACTGTACACAATCCTAAACCCCTTCCCTTTCACTCCCACTGTACACAACCCCAAACCCTTTCCCGTTCACTCCCACTGTACACAATCCTAAACCTCTTCCTGTTCACCCCCACTGTACACAATCCCAAACCCCTTCCAGTTCACTCCCACTGTACTCAATCCCAATGGACCCAAAACCCTTCCCGTTCACTCCCACTGTACACAATACCAACGGACCCAAACTGCTTCCCATTCACTCCCACTGTACACAATCCCAATGGACCCAAACCCCTTCCCGTTCACTCCCACTGTACACAATCTCAATGGACCCAAAACCCTTCCCGTTCACTCCCACTGTACTCAATACCAACGGACCCAAACTGCTTCCCATTCACTCCCACTGTACACAATCCCAATGGACCCAAACCCCTTCCTGTTCACTCCCACTGTACACATTCCCAATGGACCCAAACCCCTTCCTGTTCACTCCCACTGTACACAATCCCAATGGACCCAAACTCCTTCCCGTTCACCCCCTCTGTACACAATCCCAATGGACCCAAAACCCTTCCCGTTCACTCCCACTGTACACAATGCCAATAGAGCCAGCCCCTTCCCGTTCATGCCCACTGTACACAATGCCAATGGACCCAAACCCCTTCCCGTTCACCCCCACTGTACACAGTCCCAATGGACCCAAACCCCTTCCCGTTCACCCCCACTGTACACAGTCCCAATGGACCCAAACCCCTTCCCGTTCACCCCCACTGTACACAATACCAATGGACCCAAACCCCTTGCCATTCACCCCCACTGTACACAATCCCAATGGATCAGGGCCCCTTCTCATTGCTTCATCCTTACCAAAGAAGTTGTTTATTGACTGCCGGCTTTTCTCAGCTGGCTTACAGGCAGCCTCTTCCTCTTTGCGATTTGCCCTCGGTCCTGCCAGCTCCTGTCCACTCTTCTCTGCTTCCGTCACTGCTTCCATCTCCACTTCTGGCTCTTCACATTCAAGCCCTTTCTCAGCTTCTGAACTGTCTCCCTGCTCCTCCATCTCGACATTCTCCCCCTCCGCTTCACTGCCCTCTGCCTCCTCCTCCGTCTTACCCTCAGTCTCTTGTTCATCCCCAGACTCGCACTCATTCTGCTGGTCAGCTGCTGTGTCCTCAACTCTGACCGTGGTCCCCGAGTGTTGTTCCTCCCGGTCTAAACTCCTGTCCTTTTCTTTGGAGAGTAGGGAATGGGGGCGGGGCGGGGGAGGCATTGCGGCAGGTAGGCATCAAATTAAGAGTTATTAAACAAAAGTAGATAAGATATCGTCACAAATAAAACAAGTGCATAATGAACAGAAACCACCAGCCCAGCACCCTCCACTCCCCAAGGTGAGCTGTCTTCACACAGCATGTGGGACTGACAACGCACCAAGTTCAGACCCCGCAGCCAATACCAGACTCTCCACATGCCCACGGCCTCTTCCCCTGTTACCTTCCATCTTTGCACGCTTGGCTGAGCTCATCCTGCTGTGTCTGGGTCCATCCACCCTCTGGTTCACCGCTCCCGTGTTCGCCTGCATCATGGCTTGTAGCTTGCGTTTGGGGAGCTGTTTCCGGGCTGTCAAACGGCAGAGAAGCAGCCATTAGGATCACATCGGTGAAGCAGACGAACAGAAACCCAGAGCAGGCAGCACCCGTGAGCACAAAGCAGGTTACCTGTTCGCCGTTTGGGAATCCCAGCAGGACTCTCCAGACCAGAATCAGACAGCGAGGGGCTCCCCTCCATTCGGGCTGAATCCGGAGAGGTCTGGCCGGACCAGGAGACAACTGGAGACGTAGACACCACGCTGAGCATCTGGAAACACAGACGCAGCATTACACAGAACGGCCATCCGAGCACGGTGAACCCCCAACAAACCCTCTTTACCTCAACAAAAGCCTGAAGCACCAACGACCCATCACTGCCTCTAAACAAACCTGAAGCACCAACGACCCATCTCTCCCTCTAACCAAACCTGAAGCACCAACGACCCATCTCCCCCTCTAACCAAGCCTGAAACACCAACGACCCATCTCTCCCTCTAACCAAGCCTGAAGCACCAACGACCCATCTCCCCCTCTAACCAAGCCTGAAACACCAACGACCCATCTCCCCCTCTAACCAAGCCTGAAGCACCAACGACCCATCTCCCCCTCTAACCAAACCTGAAGCACCAACGACCCATCTCCCCCTCTAACCAAACCTGAAGCACCAACGACCCATCTCCCCCTCTAACCAAACCTGAAGCACCAATGACCCATCTCCCCCTCTAACCAAACCTGAAGCACCAACGACCCATCACCCCCTCTAACCAAGCCTAAAACACCAACGACCCATCTCCCCCTCAACCCAAGCCTGAAGCACCAAAGACCCATCTCCCCCTCTAACCAAGCCTGAAACACCAACGACCCATCTCCCCCTCTAACCAAGCCTGAAGCACCAACGACCCATCGTCCCCTCTAACCAAGCCTGAAACACCAACGACCCATCTCCCCCTCTAACCAAGCCTGAAACACCAACGACCCATCTCCCCCTCTAACCAAGCCTGAAGCACCAACGACACATCTCCCCCTCTAACCAAACCAGAAGCACCAACGACCCATCGCCCCAAGCCTAAGGCATCAAAGACCTCTCTCAGCAAACCTGAAACACCCCAGGTATGTGAATGAACCTTCAAACGATCCTAACCTTCACCACATGCTGCTGGGCACAAGGTCCATCGATGTGGGAGAACGAATGAATGAAGAATGCCAACTCACCTCTCCTGCCTCTGGTGATGGGGTCCTTGACATGGTCGTTTTCCTCCTCTCCACACCCTCTTCCTCCGTCTCTTCATTTTCTCGGCTATTTTCCTCATCGCTGCTGTGCAACGCTCGGCGAATCTTCTTTGCCTGTCGTCTCACAGGAGTGTTTTCTTCCTCAGGTTTCAAACTGACCTTCTTCGACTTCAGTGGAGACTTGGGAGTTCTGAGAATCGCAGGGAAAAAGACACAAGCTCAAAACATCTTAACCTCAAAGAATCGGCAACAGGGAAAACACAGGGGACACAACGGGGTTAGATACAGAGTCGATCTCCCTGTACAACGTCTCCATCAAGCACTCGCAGGACAGGTACAGCACGGGGTAAGATACAGAGGAAAGCTCCCTCTACACTGTCCCCATCAAACACTCCCAGGACAGGTACAGCACGGGGTTAGATACAGAGTAAAGCTACCTCTACACTGCCCCCATCAAACACTCCTAGGACAGGAACAGCACGGGGCAAGATACAGAGTAAAGCTCCCTCTACACTGTCCCCATCAAACGCTCCCAGGACAGGGACAGCACGGGGCTAGATACAGAGTAAAGCTCCCTCTACACTGTCCCCATCAAACACTCCCAGGACAGGTACAGCACGGGGTTAGATACAGAGTAAATCTCCCTCTACACCGTCCCCATCAAACACTCCCAGGACAGGGACAGCACGGGGCTAGATACAGAGTAAAGCTCCCTCTACACTGTCCCCATCAAACACTCCCAGGACAGGTACAGCACGGGGTAGATACAGAAAAAAGCACCCTCTACACCGTCCCCATGAAACACTCCCAGGACAAGTACAGCACGGGGTTAGATACAGATTAAATGTCCGCCTACACTGTCCCCATCAAACACTCCCAGGACAGGTACAGCAGGGGGTTAGATACAGAGTAAAGCTCCCTCTACACTGTCCCCATCAAACACTCCCAGGACAGGTACAGCACGGGGTTAGATACAGAGTAAAGCTCCCTCTACACCGTCCCCATCAAACACTCCCAGGACAGGTACAGCACGGGGTTAGATACAGAGTAAATGTCCCTCTACACTGTCCACTTCAAACACTCCCAAGATAGGTAAAGCACGGGGTTAGATACAAAGTAAAACAGCATCTACACTGTCCCATTAAACACTCCCAGGACAGGTACAGCATGGGTTTAGCTATAGAGTAAAGCTCCCTCTATACCGTCCCCATCAAACACTCCCAGGACAGGTACAGCACGGGGTTAGATACAGAGTAAAGCTACCTTTACTCTGACCCATCAAAAACTCCCAGGACATGTACAGAACGGGGTTAGATAGAGAGTACAGCTCCCTCTACACTGTCCCCATGAAACATTCCCAGGACAGGTACAGCATGGGGTAAGGTACAGAGCAAATGTCCATCGATAACGTCCCCATCAAACACGCCCAGGACAGGTACAGCACGGGGTTAGATACAGAGTAAAGCTCCCTTTACACTATCCCCATCAAACACTCCCAGGACAGGTACAGCACGGGGTTAGATACAGAGTAAATGTCCCTCTACACTGTCCCCATCAAACACTCCCAGGACAGGTACAGCACGGGGTTAGATACAGAGTAAATGTCCCTCTACACTGTCCCCATCAAACACTCCCAGGACAGGTACAGCACGGGGTTAGATACAAAGTAAAGCTCCCTCTACACCTTCCCCATTAAACTCACCCAGGACAGGTACAGTACGGGGTTAGATACAGAGTAAATCTCCCTCCACACTGTCCACATCAAACACTCCCAAGATAGGTACAGCACGGGGTTAGATACACAGTAAAACTCTGTCTACACTGTCCCATTAAACACTCCCAGGACAGGTACAGCACGGGGTTAAATACAGAGTAAAGCCCCTCTACACTGTCCCCATCAAACACTCCCAGGACAGGTACAGCACGGGGTTAGATACAGAGTAAAGCTCCCTCTGCACTGTCCCCATCAAACACTCCCAGGACAGGTACAGCACGGGGTTAGATACAGAGTAAAGCTCCCTCTGCACTGTCCCCATCAAACACTCCCAGGACAGGTACAGCACGGGGAAATATACAGAGTAAATCTCCCTCTACACTGTCCCCATCAAACACTCCCAGGACAGGTACAGCACGGGGTTAGATACAGAGTAAAGCTCCCTCTACATGCTCCCCATCAAACACTCCCAGAACAGGAACAGCACGGGGTTAGATACAGATTAACGCCCCCTCCACACTATCCCCATCAAAGACACACAGGACAGGTACACCACAGGGTTAGATACAGAGTAAAGATCCCTCTACACTGCCCCATTAAACACTCCGAGGACAGGTACAGCACGGGGTGAGATACAGAGTAAATCTCCCTCTACACCGTCCCCATCAAACACTCCCAGGACAGGTACAGCACGGGGTTAGATACAGAGTAAAGCTCCCTCTACACTGTCCCCATCAAACACTCACAGGACAGGTACAGCATGGGGTTAGATACAGAGTAAAGCTACCTCTACACTGTCCCCATCAAACACTCCCAGGCCAGGTACAGTAAGGGGTTAGATACATAGTAAAGCTACCTCTACACCATTACCATCAAACACTCCCAGGACAGGTACAGCACGGGGTTAGATACAGAGTAAAGCTCCCTCTACACAGTACCCATCAAACACTCCCAGAACAGGAACAGCACGGGGTTAGATACAGATTAACACCCCCTCCACACTATCCCCATCAAACACACACAGGACAGGTACACCACGGGGTTAGATACAGAGCAAATCTCCCTCTACAACGTCCCCATCAAACACTCCCAAGACCGGTACAGCACGGGGTTAGATACAGAGTAAAGGTCCCTCTACATTGTCCCCATCAAACACTCCCAGGACAGGTACAGCATGGGGTTAGATACAGAGTAAACCTCCCTCTACATTGTCCCCATCAAACACTGCCAGGACAGATACAGCACAGGGTTAGATACAGAGTAAAGATCCCTCTACACTGTCCCCATCAAACACTCCCAGGACAGGTACAGTATGCGGTTAGATACAGAGTAAAGCTAGCTCTACACTGGCCCATCAAACACTCCCAGGCCAGGTACAGTACGGGGTTAGATACATAGCAAAGCTACCTCTACACTGTCCCCATCACACACTCCGAGGACAGGTACAGCACGGGGTTAGATACAGAGTAAAGATCCCTTTACAATATCCCCATCAAACACTCCCAGAAAAGGTACAGCACAGGGTTAGATACAGAATAAAGCAAACTCTACACCGTCCCCATCATACACTCCTAGTGCAGGTACAGCACGGGGTTAGATACAGAGTAAAGCACCCTCTACACTGTCCAATTAAACACTCCCAGGACAGGTACAGCACGGGATTAGCGAGAGAGTAAAAGTCCCTCTACACTGTCCCCATCAGACACTCCCAGGACAGGTACAGTACAACGTTAGATACATAGTAAAGCTCCCTCTACACAGTCCCCATCATACACTCCCAGGACAGGTACAAGACGGTGTTAGATACAGAGTACAGCCTCCTCTACACCGTCCCCATGAAACACTCCCAGGACAGGTACAGCACAGGGTTAGATACAGAGTAAATATCCTCTACACAGTCCCATCAAACACTCCCAGGACAGGTACTGCTTGGGGTTTAGATACAGAGTAAAGCCTTCTCTACACTGTCCCCATCAAACACTCCCAGGACAGGTACAGCATGGGGTTAGATACAGAGTAAAGCTCCCCCTATACTGTCCCCATCAAACACTGCCAGGACAGGTACAGCACGGGGTTAGATACAGAGTACAGCTCCCTCTACACTGACGCCATCAAACATTCCCAGAACAGGTACAGCACGGGGTTAGATACAGAGTAAAAATCACTCTACGCTGCCTCATTAAACACTCGCAGGACAGGTACAGCATGGGGGATAGATACCGAGCAAATCTCCCTCTACAACGTCCCCATCAAACATTCCCAAGACCGGTACTGCACGGGGTTAGATACAGAGTAAAGCCCCCTCTACACTGTCCCGATCAAACACACCCAGGACACGTACAGCACGGGGTTAGATACAGAGTAAAGCTCCCTCTATATAGCCCACATCAAACACTCCCAGGACAGGAACAGCACGGGGTAAGATACAGAGCAAAGATCCCTCTACACTGTCCCGATCAAACACACCCAGGACAGGTACAGCACGGGGTTAGATACAGAGTAAAGCTCCCTCTATATAGCCCACATCAAACACACCCAGGACAGGTACAGCACGGGGTTAGATACAGAGTAAAGCTCCCTCTATATAGCCCACATCAAACACTCCCAGGACAGGTACAGCACGGGGTTAGATACAAAGTAAAAGTCCGCCTACACAGTCCCCATCAAACACTCCCAGAACACGTACAGCACGGGGTTAGATACAGAGTAAAGCTCCCTCTACACTGTCCCCATCAAACACTCCCAGGACAGGTACAGCACGGGGTTAGATACAAAGTAAAGCTCCCTCTACACCTTCCCCATTAAACACTCCCAGGACAGGTACAGCACGGGGTTAGATACAGAGTAAAGCTCCCTCTACACTGTCCCCATCAAACACTCCCAGGACAGGTTCAGCACGGGGTTAGATACAGACTAAATCTGCCTCCACACTGTCCACTTCAAACACTCCCAGGACAGGTACAGCACGGGGATAGATACAGAGTAAAGATCCCTCTACACTGTCCCCATCAAACACTCCCAGGACAGGTTCAGCCCAGGGTTAGATACAGTGTAAACCACCCTCTACACTGTCCAATTCAAACACTCCCAGGACACGTACAGCACGGGGGTAAGATACAGAGTAAAGCTCCCTCCATATAGCCCACATCAAACACTACCAGGACAGGTACAGCACGGAGTTAGACACAGAGTAGAGCTCCCTCTACACTGTCCACATCAAACACTCCCAGGACAGGTACAGCACGGGGTTAGATACAGAGTAAAGCTCTCTCCACAATGTCATCATCAAACACTGCCAGGACAGGTACAGCACAGGGTCAGATACAGCGTAACCGCCCTGTACACTGTCCCCATCAAACACTCCCAGGACAGGTGCAGCACAGGGATAGATACAGAGTAAAGCTCCCTCCACACTATCCCCATCAAACACACACAGGACGGGTACAGCACGGGGTTAGATACAGAGCAAATCTCCCTCTACAACGTCCCCATCAAACACTCCCAGGACAGGTACAGCACGGAGTTAGATACAGAGTAAAGCTCCCTCTACACTGTCCCTATCAAACACTCCCAGGACAGGTCCAGCACAGGGTTAGATACAGTGTAAACCTCCCTCTACACTGTCCCCATCAAACACTCCCAGGACACGTACAGCACGGGGGTAAGATACAGAGTAAAGCTCCCTCCATATAGCACATATCAAACACTCGCAGGACAGGTACAGCACAGGGTTAGATACAGAGTAAAGATCCCTCTACACTGTCCCCATCAAACACTCCCAGGAGAGGTTCAGCCCAGGGTTAGATACAGTGTAAACCTCCCTCTACACTGTCCCCATCAAACACTCCCAGGACAGGTACAGCACGGGGTTAGATACAGATTAACACCCCCTCCACACTAGCCCCAAACACACGCATGACAGGTACACCACGGGGTTAGATACAGAGCAAATCTCCCTCTACAACGTCCCCATCAAACACTCCCAAGACCGGTACAGCACGGGGTTACATACAGAGTAAAGCTCCCTCTACACTATCCCCATCAAACACTCCCAGGACAGGTACAGCACGGGGTTAGATACAGAGTAAATGTCCCTCTACACTGTCCCCATCAAACACTCCCAGGACAGGTACAGCACGGGGTTAGATACAGAGTAAATGTCCCTCTACACTGTCCCCATCAAACACTCCCAGGACAGGTACAGCACGGGGTTAGATACAGAGTAAATCTCCCTCTACACTGTCCCCATCAAACGCTCCCAGGACAGGTACAGCACGGGGATAGTTACAGAGTAATGCTCCCTCTACACTGACCCCATCAAACACTCCCAGGACAGGTACAGCACGGGGTTAGATACAGAGTAAAGCTCCCTCTACACTGTCCCCAACAAACACTCCCAGGACAGGTACAGCACGGGGTTAGATACAAAGTAAAGCTCCCTCTACACCTTCCCCATTAAACACTCCCAGGAGAGGTACAGCACGGGGTTAGATACAGAGTAAATCTCCCTCCACACTGTCCACATCAAACACTCCCAGGACAGGTACAGCACGGGGTTAGATGCAGAGTAAAGCTACCTCTACACTGTCCCCATCAAACACTCCCAGGACAGGTACAGCACGGGGTTAGATACAGAGTAAAGCTCCCTCTACACTGACCCATCAAAAACTCCCAGGACATGTACAGAATGGGGTTAGATGCAGAGTAAAGTTCCCTCTACACTGTCCCCATGAAACATTCCCAGGACAGGTACAGCACGGGGTTAGATACAGAGTAAAGCTCCCTCTATATAGCCCACATCAAACACTACCAGGACAGGTACAGCACGTGGTTAGATACAGAGTAAAGCCCCATCTACACTGTCCCCATCAAACACTCCCAGGACAGGTACAGCACGGGGTTAGATACAGAGTAAAGCTCCCTCTACACTGTCCCCATCAAACACTCCCAGGACAGGTACAGCACAGGGTTACATACAGAGTAAACGTCCCTCTAACACTGTCCCCATCAAACACTCCCAGGACAGGTACAGCACGGGGTTAGATACAGAGTAAAGCTCCCTCTACACTGTCCCCATCAAACACTCCCAGGACAGGGACAGCACACGGTTAGATACAGAGTAAATCTCCCTCTATCCTGTCCCCATCAAACACTCCCAGGACAGGTACAGCACGGGGTTAGATACAGAGTAAAGCTCCCTCTACATGCTCCCCATCAAACACTCCCAGAACAGGAACAGCACTGAGTTAGATACAGATTAACGCCCCCTCCACACTATCCCCATCAAAAACACACAGGACAGGTACACCACAGGGTTAGATACAGAGTAAAGATCCCTCTACACTGCCCCATTAAACACTCCCAGGACAGGTACAGCACGGGGTTAGATACAGAGTAAATATCTTCTACACAGTCCCATCAAACACTCCCAGGACAGGTACCGCACGGGGGTTAGATACAGAGTAAAGCTCACTCTACACCGTCCCCATCAAACACTCCCAGGACAGGTACAGCACGGGGTTAGATACAGAGTAAAGCTCCCTCTACACGCTGCCCATCAAACACTCCCAGAACAGGAACAGCATGGGGTTAGATACAGATTAACGCCCCCTCCACACTATCCCCATCAAAAACACACAGGACAGGTACACCACAGGGTTAGATACAGAGTAAAGATCCCTCTACACTGCCCCATTAAACACTCCCAGGACAGGTACAGCACAGGGTTAGATACAGAGTAAATATCCTCTACACAGTCCCATCAAACACTCCCAGGACAGGTACCGCATGGGGTTTAGATACAGAGTAAAGCCTTCTCTACACTGTCCCCATCAAACACTCCCAGGACAGGTACAGCATGGGGTTAGATACAGAGTAAAGCTCCCCCTACACTGTCCCCATCAAACACTGCCAGGACAGGTACAGCACGGGGTTAGATACAGAGTACAGCTCCATCTACACTGCCGCCATCAAACATGCCCAGAACAGGTACAGCACGGGGTTAGATGCAGAGTACAGCTCCCTCTACACTGTCCCCATGAAACATTCCCAGGACAGGTACAGCATGGGGTAAGGTCCAGAGCAAATCTCAATCGATAACGTCCCCATCAAACACGCCCAGGACAGGTACAGCACGGGGTTAGATACAGAGTAAAGCTCCCTCTATATAGCCCACATCAAACACTCCCAGGACAGGTACAGCACGGGGTTAGATACAGAGTAAAGCCCCATCTACACTGTCCCCGTCAAACACTCCCAAAACAGGTACAGCACGGGGTTAGATACAAAGTAAAGCTCCCTTTACACTATCCCCATCAAACACTGCCAGGACAGGTACAGCACGGGGTTAGATACAGAGTAAATCTCCCTCTACACTGTCCCCATCAAACACTCCCAGGACAGGTACAGCATGGGGTTAGACACAGAGTAAAGCTCACTGCACACCGTCCCCATCAAACAGACCCAGGACAGGTACAACACGGGGTTAGATACAGAGTAAAGCTCCCTCTACACCGTCCCCATCAAACACTCCCAGGACAGGTACAGCACAGGGTTAGATACAGAGTAAAGATCCCTCTACACTGTCCCCATCAAACACTCCCAGGACAGGTACAGCACAGGGTGAGATACAGAGTAAAGATCCCTCTACAGTGTCCCCATCAAACACTCCCAGGACAGGTACAGCACAGGGTTAGATACAGAGTAAAGATCCCTCTACACTGTCCCCATCAAACACTCCCAGGACAGGTACAGCACAGGGTTAGATACAGAGTAAAGATCCCTCTACAGTGTCCCCATCAAACACTCCCAGGATAGGTAGAGCACAGGGTTAGATACAGAGTAAAGATCCCTCTACACTGTCCCCATCAAACACTCCCAGGACAGGTACAGCACGGGGTTAGATACAGAGTAAATCTCCCTCTATACTGTCCCCATCAAACACTCCCAGGACAGGTACAGCACGGGGTTAGATACAGAGTAATGCTCCCTCTACACTGTCCCCATCAAACACTCCCAGGATAGGTACAGC
>NW_024470815.1:397500-402000 GCF_017639515.1 Carcharodon carcharias | reverse complement strand
CTCTCTCCCTGTCTCTGTCTCTCTCTCTGTCTTTCTCTCTCTCTGTCTCTCTCTGTCTCTCTCTCTGTCTCTCTCTGTCTCTCTCTCTGTCTCTCTCTCTCTCTCTCCGTCTCTCTCTGTCTCTCTCTCTGTCTCTCTCTCTCTCTGTCTCTCTCTCTGACGTTCCCAGGGTGTGTGGTAATCTGCTGACGGTGAAATCCTGTGAGGAGTTGGTGACTGTTCTGCGAGTCAATCCCCAGTTCACCAGCCTGGAGCTGGGGAATAACAGCGAGCTGGGCGATTCTGGGCTGGAAATGCTCTGCACCCAACTGCAGGAGACAGCATCTCACCTGGAGAAACTGGGGTAAGGATGATCCCATGGGATGGGGTCATCTGGGGATTGGTGGGGGTGGGTGGGGGGGGGAAGTTGCGGACAGGGGACTAGCAAGGACACGAGGCTGGACATGGTCTACTCACCCTCTGGGGCGTGAGAGTGATACAGCACAGAAGGAGGCCATTGGGTCCATCATGTCGTGCTAGCCCCGTGAATCGGCGATCCAATTAATCCCACACGCCATCAATCGCCCTCTCCCTCCCTCCATCTCCCTGTCAATGTTCCCTCTTCCAGTATTTCTCCGATTTCCCCTTTTTGAAAATGCCGATTGAATCTGCTTCCACCCCCCTTTCAGGCAGCGCTTTCCGGATCACATCGACTCGCTGTGTTTAAAACTAAATCATTCCCCCATCTCCCCCCTCCCCACCCGACTCACCCCCACCCCCACCCCACTCACCCCCACCCCCACCCCCGTCCCCCTCTGGTTCTTTCCCCCGATCGCCCTCAATCTGTGTGTCCCTCAGGTTCCCGACCCTCCAGCCGCCGGAGACAGTTTCTCCTCATTGACCCTCCCCCTCCCCCATCGCACAGACCCTTCCCAATTCCGAACGCCTCGATTCCATCTCCCCCTTAACCTTCTCCTCTTCCGAGGAGAACGAGGAACCCTCGGCTCCTCCCAAGCCTCTCTCTCTCTCTCTCTGCCTCGTCTGAGGACCCTCATCCCTGGTTAAGCTCCCTCCGCGCGGACCCCACTCCCCTCTCTCCGAGGGCACGGACAATTCTCCAGCTCGTGGACCGGGGTCAAGGGTCTGGGATGATGTCCCTGTTTTCCCAATTGGAATCGGGATCAACGATGCTCCGGAGTTGACCCAGTCCAACCAGGAGTCCAGAGGGAGGTGGGGGGTAGGGGTAAACTCCGTCCCATTTGGTTCGGGAAGACTTGGTACAGGGAGACGCTGGTTCCTCTGGGATTAAGGTGAAGGGTCGAGTTCCTCTCAGCCTCAGGCTTCTCCTACCTTTCACTCGATGTAGGTTGAGCAACATCAGACTGACGAGCGCCTCAGGACCCATTCTGGCTCGTGCGGTAAGAGGCAGCTGGACCCTGACTCACCTGGACCTGAACGACAATTCCCTCAACGACGCTGGGCTTTCTCCACTCTGCCGAGTCCTGGAGGATCACAGGTGCCGGATCGAGAGCCTCAAGTGAGTGGGGTCGGGGAGGGATTGAGGGACGGAGCGGAGGGAGGGAGTCAACACAGTATGGGACAGCGGCAGGGAGAGGGAGGGAGTTCCGGGATTTTGTCCGTGTGGTGTAGGTACACCCACGGCGCTGTTAGGGAGGGAGTTCCAGGATTTTGTCCGTGTGGTGTAGGTACACCCACAGCGCTGTTAGGGAGGGAGTTCCAGGATTTTGTCCGTGTGGTGTAGGTATACCCACGGCGCTGTTAGGGAGGGAGTTCCAGGATTTTGTCCGTGTGGTGTAGGTACACTCACGGCGCTGTTAGGGAGGGAGTTCCAGGATTTTGTCCATGTGGTGTAGGTACACCCACCGCGCTGTTAGGGAGCGAGTTCCAGGATTTTGTTCCTGTGGTGTAGGTACACCCACGGCGCTGTTAGGGAGGGAGTTCCGGGATTTTGTCCGTGTGGTGTAGGTACACCCACGGCGCTGTTAGGGAGGGAGTTCCGGGATTTTGTCCGTGTGGTGTAGGTACACCCACGGTGCTGTTAGGGAGAGAGTTCCAGGATTTTGTTCCTGTGGTGTAGGTACACCCACGGCGCTGTTAGGGAGGGAGTTCCAGGATTTTGTCCGTGTGGTGTAGGTACACCCACGGCGCTGTTAGGGAGGGAGTTCCAGGATTTTGTCCGTGTGGTGTAGGTACACCCACGGTGCTGTTAGGGAGGGAGTTCCAGGATTTTGTCCGTGTGGTGTAGGTACACCCACGGCGCTGTTAGGGAGGGAGTTCCGGGATTTTGACCCAGCGACAGTGAAGGAACGGCCGATATATTTCCAAGTCAGGATGGTGAGTGACTTGGAGGGGAACTTCCAGGTGGGGGTGTTCCCATGTATCTGCTGCCCTTGTCCTTCTAGATGGTGGTGGTCGTGGGTTTGGAAGGTGCTGTCGAAGGAGACTTGGTGAGTTGCTGCAATGCATCTTGTAGATGGTACACACGCTGCTGCTACTGTGCGTCGGTGGTGGAGGGAGTGAATGTTTGTGTATGGGGGGCCGATCAAGCGGGGCTGCTTTGTCCTGGACGGTGTCGAGCTTCTTGAGTGTTGTGGGAGCTGCACTCATCCAGGCAAGTGGGGAGTGTCCCATCACACTCCTGCCTTGTGCTTTGTAGATGGTGGACAGACTTTGGGGAGTCAGAAGGTGAGTTACTGTCTGCAGGATTCCCAGCCTCTGACCTGCTCTTGTAGCCACAGTGTTTATATGGCTGGTCCCAGTTCAGTTTCTGGTCAATGGTAACCCCCAGGATGTTGATAGAGGGAGAGACAAGGTGTGGAAGGGTTCGTGAACTCTCTAGGGGTGAACATGGAGGTAGATATGGTGTACGCTGAGTGCTGCACTCTTGGGATGTTGATATGGGGGTAGATATGGTGTATGTGGAGCGCTGCACTCTCGGGGTGTTGATATGGGGGTGGATATAGTGTACATGGTGTGCTGCACTCTCGGGGTGTTGATATGGGAGTAGATATGGTGTTTGCGGAGTTCTGCGCTCTCAGGGTGTTGATATGGGAGCCGATATGGTGTACGTGGAGTGCTGCATTCTCGCTGTGTTGATATGGGGGTGGATATGGTGTATGGGAGAGCTGCACTCTCGGGGTGTTGATATGGGTGAAGATATGGTGTACACAGAGTGCTGCACAGTTGGGGTGTTGATATGGGAGTAGATATGGTATATGTGGAGTGCTGCACTCTTGGGGTGTTGATATGGGGGTGGATATGGTGTACATGGAGTGCTGCACTCTCCAGCTGTTGATAGGGGGGTAGATATGGTGTATGCGGAGTGCTGCACTCTCGGGGTGTTGATATGGGAGTGGATATGGTGTACATGGAGTGCTGCACTCTTGGGGTGTTGATATCAGGGTAGATATGGTGTATGCGGAGTTCTGCGCTCTTGGGGTGTTGATATGGGAGCAGATATGGTGTACACAGAGTGCTGCATTCTCGGGGTGTTGATATGGAGGTGGATATGGTGTATGGGAGAGCAGCACTCTTGGGGTGTTGATATGGGGATAGATATGCTGTACATGGAGTGCTGCACTCTCGGCGTGTTGATATGAGGGTAGATATGCTGTACACGGAGTGCTGCACTCTCGGGGTGTTGATATGGGGGTAGATATGGTGTTCACGGAGTGCTGCACTCTCGGGGTGTTGTATGGGGTGGATATGGTGTATGTGGAGCGCTGCACTCTCGGGGTGTTGATATGGGGGTGGATATAGTGTACATGGTGTGCTGCACTCTCGGGGTGTTGATATGGGAGTAGATATGGTGTTTGCGGAGTTCTGCGCTCTCGGGGTGTTGATATGGGAGCCGATATGGTTTACGCAGAGTGCTGCATTCTCGCTGTGTTGATATGGGGGTGGATATGGTGTATGGGAGAGCTGCACTCTCGGGGTGTTGATATGGGTGAAGATATGGTGTACACAGAGTGCTGCACAGTTGGGGTGTTGATATGGGAGTAGATATGGTATATGTGGAGTGCTGCACTCTTGGGGTGTTGATATGGGGGTGGATATGGTGTACATGGAGTGCTGCACTCTCCAGCTGTTGATAGGGGGGTAGATATGGTGTATGCGGAGTGCTGCACTCTCGGGGTGTTGATATGGGAGTGGATATGGTGTACGTGGAGTGCTGCACTCTCGGGGTGTTGATATCAGGGTAGATATGGTGTATGCGGAGTTCTGCGCTCTCGGGGTGTTGATATGGGAGCAGATATGGTGTACACAGAGTGCTGCATTCTCGGGGTGTTGATATGGAGGTGGATATGGTGTATGGGAAAGCAGCACTCTTGGGGTGTTGATATGGGGATAGATATGCTGTACATGGAGTGCTGCACTCTCGGCGTGTTGATATGAGGGTAGATGTGCTGTACACAGAGTGCTGCACTCTCGGGGTGTTGATATGAGGGTAGATATGCTGTACACAGAGTGCTGCACTCTCAGGGTGTTGTTATGAGGGTA
>NW_024470815.1:300000-392500 GCF_017639515.1 Carcharodon carcharias | reverse complement strand
CCCGATCGCCCTCAATCTGTGTGTCCCTCAGGTTCCCGACCCTCCAGCCACCAGAGACAGTTTCTCCTCATTGACCCTCCCCCTCCCCTCATTGCACAGACCCTTCCCAATTCCGAACGCCTCGATTCAATCTCCCCCTTAACCTTCTCCTCTTCCGAGGAGAACGAGGAACCCCCGGCTCCTCCCCAGCCTCTCTCTCTCTCTCTCTCTCCCTCCGCGCGGACTGAAGCCCCTCGTCGGTGGTGGAGGTTGGGGGGAGGGGGTTGCCGTTCTCCACGACACCTTCTCCCAGGTCCTTCCTAAATTGGACACGGCGCTCCAGCCGGAGAGGGAGGTTTGGATACGGAAGCGCGATTAATCCCCGATTCTCCCCATCAAGCCAGTTCCTCAACTGGCCATCATTCCGGCCAATATCTCCACAAGCTTCTCTGCTCCGAGGATAATGACCCCCCCCCCCCCTTAACTCTCCCACCGCCGGCTCCTTCCGCTCTGTCCCCTCCTGAACTGAAGTCCCTCGTCCCCCGTTATGGGAAACCTCCTCCACACCCTCTCCCAGACCTCCCCATCCTCCCGACTGTGTGTATGTGTGTGTGTGTGGGTGCCCCATCATTGGGATGGGCAGCTCACCGCCCCCCACCCCCTTCAGGGGGGGCAACTGGAGATGGGCAATAAAAGCTGGGCCTCCCCCTCCTCGAGTGAAGAGAAAGGGAGCTGGGACCTGAGCCAGTGTTTTCCCTGAGCCAGTGACCCAGTGATTTCAGGATACAGTGCGAGGCAGCGTGGTAAAGACTCATTTGGTTCACTCCTGTCTCTCCGTGTCGATTTAACCCGTGTCTCTCCCCCTCACGCAGGTTGGACACAGCAGCGCTGGGAGACGTGGGCGTGCAGGACCTGATCAGGGTGCTCGTCGGCAGGCGTTCCATCACCGAGCTAACCCTCCCCTACAACTCCATCAGCGACGCCTCGATCAATGCCCTCAGCCACTTGGTCAAGACCAGCCCCAGCCTGAAGGAGATCAGGTTATCGCTTTCGCCCTCCCCCTCCCTCCGGCGCGATCGGGGACCTATGAGGGTGGGGAAGTGGGTCCAGGTGCCCACAGAAGCAGGAGTGAGGCCATTCGGCCCCTCGGGCCTGCTCCACCCCATTCGATAAGATGGTGGCTGATCTGATTGTGGCCTCAGCTCCTCTCTCCTTTCTGTTCCCCCTCCCCACCCCCCCAACTCCACCTATTTATTCTTTCCTGGGGTGTGAGCATTGTCGGCAAGACCAGCGTTTGTTGCCCCTCCCTAATTGCCCCTTGAATTGAGCTCGGCCATTCCCAAGGGGCAGTTAAGAGCCAACCGCACGGCTGTGTGGGGTCTGGAGTCACGTGTAGGGCCAGAGCGAGTAAGGACGGCAGATTCCCCTCCCTAAAGGTAGATGAGTGAACCCCGATGAATCTTTACGACGCTCGATGATAGTTTCATGGTCCCCGTTACCCAAACTGGCTTTCAACTCCCAATTTTATTCATCGGATTTCAATCCCCCCAGTGGCCGGGGGTGGGGATCGAACCCATGTCCCCAGGATATTAACCTAGTGACATTACCACCAATCCACTATCCATCGATCAGAAACCTGTCTAACTCAGCCTCGAATATATTCCACACCCCGGCCCCCACTGCTCTCTGAGGGGGGGAGAGAATTCCACAAACTGAACCCCTCGGAGAGAAGAAATTCCTCCTCATCTCCATCTTCAACAGGAGACCCCTCATTCTGAAACTGTGTCTCCCCCCCCCCACCTTCGTTCTAGATACCCCCACAACTGGGGGGGGGGGGGGGGGGTGGTAAACACCCCCTCAGCCTCCACCCTCCCCTCCCCTCAGGATCTGATCTGTTTCAATAAGATCACCTCTCATCCTTCTAAACTCCAATGGGTACAGGGCCCAACCTGCTCAACCTTTCCCCCATCAGACAAACCCCCTTCATCCCGGGAATCAGCCCAGTGAACCTTCTCCCAACGGCCTCCAATAAAGAGTCTGTCCCTCCTTAAGTCAGGAGACTGAAACTGTCCACCGCACTCCAGGCGTGGACTCCCCAGTGCCCCGTACACTTGGAGCGAGACTCCCCGGCTTTTATACCCCATTCCCCTCGCAATAAAGGCCATTTACCTCCCGGATCACTTGCTGCATCTGCGTAATAACTTTCCCCGATTCATGTACCCGCACACCCAGATCCCTCTGCACCACAGAGTCCTGCAATCTCTCTCCGGTTAAATAATGTTCCGCTTGTAAACTCTTCCTGCCATCTCTTTCACTCTGCCTGCGATCCGGGATGAATAATGAGTGCTGGGCAGGTATGGGGAAGGGTTCTCTGAGAGGGGGTGTGCTGTGGGCTGCGGTGAGTCACCCAGGCCAGAATCACTGCAGACGTTGCTGAATGATGCCTTTCTTTGTGCACAGATTGAGAAGGAATAAGTTCTCCCCCGAGGGATGTCACCAACTGAAGAGGCTGGCCAGAGCTGGGCTGATCTTATCAGTGGGAGACTGATCCTCTACATCGAGAAGCTTTCACATGGTCTCGGGAGGCTGCACACAGTGACTGCTGTACAAGAGCACAGGAAGAGTTAACGTGGGACTGAGTCCAGTACCAGCCACACTGAGAACACTGTGACTGGATCCGAATCAGTCTTGTACTGGACAGAGACTTGTGCGTGAACAAGCACGGAGACAGCCCCTAACTTAGATCTTACACTGTACACATGTAAATAGTTACAAACAGGTCATAAATATAAACTGTTGGACTACTGAAGACTCAGGACCTCTTCATGAGACCCACCAAGCGACGCGAGGTACCTTACCACAGCAGCTCTTGCAATAGCAAAGTGGCAGTATATTTATGCACAGTGAGATCCTGCTAACAGCGATGTGGTAAATCCCCAGATGGTGTGGTTACAAGGGAAGACGGGCCAGTCAACCCGACAGAGCGGTGCCAGAGTTTCTGCTCCCAGCGAGACTCCTCCCATCTCACCCTGCATTTCACCCGCTCCCCAAATCCTCCTGTTGCTTTATCCCTCCTGTGTTTATACAACTCCACACCAAAACCCCCGACAAAAAAACCGTATCTCTGTTAGTCCGCCGGAGACACTCCCTGTGGTAGCAACATCCACATTCTCCGCACTGCCAAGGTACAGATATTTGTCCTGATACCCCCTGACAAGATTTATTAGTGACCCTATCCTATCGATGTCCCTCTAGGTATTTCTCCTGATTCCCTCCCTGTCCAGATTTATTGGTGACCCTATCCTATCGATGTCCCGCTAGATATTTCTCCTGATTCCTCCCTGTCCAGATTTATTAGTGACCTTATCCTATCGATGATCCTCTAGATGTTTCTCCTGATTCCCCCCTGACTAGATTTATTAGTGACCCTATCCTATCGATGTCCCTCTAGATATTTCTCCTAATTCCCCCCGACTAGATTTATTAGTGACCCTATCCTATCGATGTCCCGCTAGATATTTCTCCTGATTCCCCCGACTAGATTTATTAGTGACCCTATCCTATCGATGTCCCTCTAGATATTTCTCCTGATTCCCCCTGACTAGATTTATTAGTGACCCTATCCTATCGATGTCCCTCTAGATATTTCTCCTGATTACCCCCGACTAGATTTATTAGTGACCCTATCCTTTCGATGTCCCTCTAGATATTTCTCCTGATTCCCCCTGACTAGATTTATTAGTGACCCTATCCTTTCGATGTCCCTCTAGATATTTCTCCTGATTCCCCGACTAGATTAGTGACCCTATCCTATCGATGTCCCTCTAGATATTTCTCCTGATTCCCCCCGACTAGATTTATTAGTGACCCTATCCTATCGATGTCCCTCTAGATATTTCTCCTGATTCCCCCCCGACTAGATTTATTAGTGACCCTATCCTATCGATGATCCTCTAGATATTTATCCTTGTCCCCCTGACTAGATTAGTGACCCTATCCTATCGATGATCCTCTAGATATTTCTCCTGATTCCCCCGACTAGATTTATTAGTGACCCTATCCTATCGATGATCCTCTAGATATTTCTCCTGATTACCCCCTGACTAGATTTATTAGTGACCCTATCCTATCGATGATCCTCTAGATATTTCTCCTGATTCCCCCCAACCAGATTTATTAGTGACCCTATCCTATCCATGATCCACTAGATATTTCTCCTGATTCCCCCGACTAGATTTATTAGTGACCCTATCCTATCGATGACCCTCTGGATATTTCAACTAATCCCCTTGACTGGATTTATTAGTGACCCTATCCTATCGATGTCCCTGTAGATATTTCTCCTGATTCCCCCCCGACTAGATTTATTAGTGACCCTATCCTATCCATGATCCTCTAGATATTTCTCCTGATTCCTCCCTGACTAGATTTATTGGTGACCCTATCCTATCCATGATCCTCTACGTTTCCCCTTTACCAGAAATGTAAACACTCGCAGTCTTAGTTCTATAAATTCCTTTCATCATTTCATACATCTCAAATACATAGCACTTTGTTCTGAATGAGCCATGAGCTGCTCAGTATCTTCCTATACCTACAACCCTGCAGTTCTGGAATCTTTCATTTCAACTCTGTTACACCTTCCCTAGCGGCTATTTATACTTCTTGTAATGAGCAGAGTGTAACTGTGCACAGTGCTCCAAGTGTGGTCTAACCGAGGGAAATGTAGACCAGAACTGTGCACAGTGCTCCAATTGTGGTCTAACCGAGGGAATTGATACCAGAACTGGGCACAGTGCTCCAAGTGTGGTATGACCGAGGGAATTGATACCAGAACTGGGCACAGTGCTCCAAGTGTGGTCTAACCGAGGGAATTGATACCAGAACTGGGCACAGTGCTCCAAGTGTGGTATGACCGAGGGATACAGAGACCACAAATATGCCCAGTGGTCCCAATGTGGTCTAACAGAGGTTTGATACAACGCACTATTTGACATACTAACCCTCCAGAAGTAACCCACAATGCTCGGGTTGCTTCCTGAATGGCATTATTAAACTGTCATCACTATTAATAACTAGAGATCCCATTGCTCCTTGTTACATGTTTTTGAGTGAGAGGCAAGTATTGATTCCAGGACACTGGGGAGATCTCCCTTACACTAAACCCAATAGCAGCCCTGGGATATAATCAGACAGGGTAATGGCTTAGTGCATCAACTGAAATACTGCACCTCTGACAGTGCAGCACTCCCTCAGTACTGACCCTCTGACAGTGCAGCACTCCCTCAGTACTGACCCTCTGACAGTGCAGCACTCCCTCATTACTGACCCTCTGACAGTGCAGCACTCCCTCAGTACTGACCCTCTGACAGTGCGGCACTCCCTCAGTACTGAGAGAGGGAGCGGGTAATAAAGCAGACAGTATCCTGGGCTTTATAAATAGGGGCAGAGAGTACAAGAGCAGGGAGGGTGTGTTGAGCTGGTATAAGACACATGGTGAGAGAGCGGGTAATAAAGCAGACAGTATCCTGGGCTTTATTAATAGGAGCAGAGAGTACAAGAGCAGGGAGGGTGTGTTGAGCTGGTATAAGACACAGGGTGAGAGAGCGGGTAATAAAGCAGACAGTATCCTGGGCTTTATTAATAGGGACAGAGAGTACAAGAGCAGGGAGGGTGTGTTGAGCTGGTATAAGACACAGGGCGAGAGAGCGGGTAATAAAGCAGACAGTATCCTGGGCTTTATTAATAGGGGCAAATAGTACAAGAGCAGGGAGGGTGTGTTGAGCTGGTGTAAGACACAGGGTGAGAGAGCGGGTAATAAAGCAGACAGTATCCTGGGCTTTATTAATAGGGGCAGAGAGTACAAGAGCAGGGAGGGTGTGTTGAGCTGGTATAAGACACAGACTGAGGGAGCGGGTAATAAAGCAGACAGTATCCTGGGCTTTATTAATAGGGACAGAGAGTACAAGAGCAGGGAGGGTGTGTTGAGCTGATTTAAGACACAGACTGAGAGAGAGCGGGTAATAAAGCAGACAGTATCCTGGGCTTTATTAATAGGGGCAAATAGTACAAGAGCAGGGAGGGTGTGTTGAGCTGGTGTAAGACACAGGGTGAGAGAGCGGGTAATAAAGCAGACAGTATCCTGGGCTTTATTAATAGGGGCAGAGAGTACAAGAGCAGGGAGGGTGTGTTGAGCTGGTATAAGACACAGGGTGAGAGAGCGGTTAATAAAGCAGATAGTTTCCTGGGCTTTATTAATAGGGACAGAGAGTACAAGAGAAGGGAGGGTGTGTTGAGCTGGTATAAGACACAGGGTGAGAGAGCGGGTAATAAAGCAGACAGTATCCTGGGCTTTATTAATAGGGGCAGAGAGTACAAGAGCAGGGAGGGTGTGTTAAGCTGGTATGAGACACAGGGTGAGAGAGCGGTTAATAAAGCAGATAGTTTCCTGGGCTTTATTAATAGGGACAGAGAGTACAAGAGAAGGGAGGGTGTGTTGAGCTGGTATAAGACACAGACTGAGAGAGAGCGGGTAATAAAGCAGACAGTATCCTGGGCTTTATTAATAGGGACAGAGAGTACAAGAGAAGGGAGGGTGTGTTGAGCTGGTATAAGACACAGGGTGAGAGAGCGGGTAATAAAGCAGACAGTATCCTGGGCTTTATTAATAGGGGCAGAGAGTACAAGAGAAGGGAGGGTGTGTTGAGCTGGTATAAGACACAGACTGAGAGAGCGGGTGATAAAGCAGACAGTATCCTGGGCTTTATTAATAGGGACAGAGAGTACAAGAGAAGGGAGGGTGTGTTGAGCTGGTATAAGACACAGACTGAGAGAGCGGGTGATAAAGCAGACAGTATCCTGGGCTTTATTAATAGGGGCAGAGAGTACAAGAGCAGGGAGGGTGTGTTGAGCTGGTATCAGACACAGGTTGAGAGAGAGCTTGGGTAATAAAGCAGACAGTATCCTGGGCTTTATTAATAGGTGCAGAGAGTACAAGAGCAGGGAGGGTGTGTTGAGCTGATTTAAGACACAGACTGAGAGAGAGCGGGTAATAAAGCAGACAGTATCCTGGGCTTTATTAATAGGGGCAGAGAGTACAAGAGCAGGGAGGGTGTGTTGAGCTGGTATAAGACACAGGTTCTACTGATTCCCCCCGACTAGATTTATTAGTGACCCTATCCTATCGATGTCCCTCTAGACATTTCTCCTGATTCCTCCCTGACCAGATTTATTAGTGACCCTATCCTATCGATGTCCCTCTAGATATTTCTCCTAATTCCCCCCGACTAGATTTATTAGTGACCCTATCCTATCGATGTCCCTCCAGATATTTCTCCTGATTCCCCCCTGACTAGATTTATTAGTGATCCTATCCTATCGATGTACCTCTAGATATTTCTCCTGATTCCCCCTGACTAGATTTATTAGTGACCCTATCCTATCGATGTCCCTCTAGATATTTCTCCTGATTCCCCCTGACTAGATTTATTAGTGACCCTATACTATCGATGTCCCTCTAGATGTTTCTCCTGATTCCCCCCGACTAGATTTATTAGTGACCCTATCCTATCGATGATCCTCTAGATATTTATCCTTGTCCCCCTGACTAGATTTATTAGTGACCCTATCCTATCGATGATCCTCTAGATATTTCTCCTGATTACCCCCTGACTAGATTTATTATTGACCCTATCCTATCGATGATCCTCTAGATATTTCTCCTGATTCTCCCCTGACCAGATTTATTAGTGACCCTATCCTATCGATGACCCTCTAGATATTTCAACTGATCCCCCTGACTGGATTTATTAGTGACCCTATCCTATCGATGTCCTCTAGATATTTCTCCTGATTCCCCCCCGACTAGATTTATTAGTGACCCTATCCTATCCATGATCCTCTAGATATTTCTCCTGATTCCTCCCTGACTAGATTTATTGGTGACCCTATCCTATCCATGATCCTCTACGTTTCCCCTTTACCAGAAATGTAAACACTCGCAGTCTTAGTTCTATAAATTCCTTTCATCATTTCATACATCTCAAATACATAGCACTTTGTTCTGAATGAGCCATGAGCTGCTCAGTATCTTCCTATACCTACAACCTTGCAGTCCTGGAATCATTCATTTCAACTCTGTTACACCTTCCCTAGCGGCTATTTATACTTCTTGTAATGAGCAGAGTGTAACTGTGCACAGTGCTCCAAGTGTGGTCTAACCGAGGGAAATGTAGACCAGAACTGTGCACAGTGCTCCAATTGTGGTCTAACCGAGGGAATTGATACCAGATCTGTGCACAGTTCTCCAAGTGTGGTCTAACCGAGGGAATTGATACCAGAACTGTGCACAGTGCTCCAAGTGTGGTATGACCGAGGGAATTGATACCAGAACTGGGCACAGTGCTCCAAGTGTGGTCTAACCGAGGGAATTGATACCAGAACTGGGCACAGTGCTCCAAGTGTGGTATGACCGAGGGAATTGATACCAGAACTGGGCACAGTGCTCCAAGTGTGGTATGACCGAGGGAATTGATACCAGAACTGGGCACAGTGCTCCAAGTGTGGTCTAACCGAGGGAATTGATACCAGAACTGGGCACAGTTCTCCAAGTGTGGTCTAACCGAGGGAATTGATACCAGAACTGGGCACAGTGCTCCAAGTGTGGTATGACCGAGGGAATTGATACCAGAACTGGGCACAGTGCTCCAAGTGTGGTATGACCGAGAGAATTGATACCAGAACTGGGCACAGTGCTCCAAGTGTGGTATGACCGAGGGAATTGATACCAGAACTGGGCACAGTGCTCCAAGTGTGGTATGACCGAGGGAATTGATACCAGAACTGGGCACAGTGCTCCAAGTGTGGTATGACCGAGGGAATTGATACCAGAACTGTGCACAGTGCTCCAAGTGTGGTATGACCGAGGGAATTGATACCAGAACTGTGCACAGTGCTCCAAGTGTGGTCTAACCGAGGGAATTGATACCAGAACTGGGCACAGTGCTCCAAGTGTGGTCTAACCGAGGGAATTGATACCAGAACTGGGCACAGTGCTCCAAGTGTGGTATGACCGAGGGAATTGATACCAGAACTGGGCACAGTTCTCCAAGTGTGGTCTAACCGAGGGAATTGATACCAGAACTGGGCACAGTGCTCCAAGTGTGGTATGACCGAGGGAATTGATACCAGAACTGGGCACAGTTCTCCAAGTGTGGTCTAACCGAGGGAATTGATACCAGAACTGGGCACAGTGCTCCAAGTGTGGTATGACCGAGGGATACAGAGACCACAAATATGCCCAGTGGTCCCAATGTGGTCTAACAGAGGTTTGATACAACGCACTATTTGACATACTAACCCTCCAGAAGTAACCCACAATGCTCGGGTTGCTTCCTGAATGGCATTATTAAACTGTCATCACTATTAATAACTAGAGATCCCATTGCTCCTTGTTACATGTTTTTGAGTGAGAGGCAAGTATTGATTCCAGGACACTGGGGAGATCTCCCTTACACTAAACCCAATAGCAGCCCTGGGATATAATCAGACAGGGTAATGGCTTAGTGCATCAACTGAAATACTGCACAACTGACAGTGCAGCACTCCCTCAGTACTGACCCTCTGACAGTGCAGCACTCCCTCAGTACTGACCCTCTGACAGTGCAGCACTCCCTCAGTACTGACCCTCTGACAGTGCAGCACTCCCTCAGTACTGCCCCTCTGACAGTGCAGCACTCCCTCAGTACTGACCATCTGACAGTGCCGCACTCCCTCAGTACTGACCCTCTGACAGTGCCGCACTCCCTCAGTACTGACCCTCTGACAGTGCAGCACTCCCTCAGTACTGACCCTCTGACAGTGCAGCACTCCCTCAGTACTGACCCTCTGACAGTGCAGCACTCCCTCAGTACTGACCCTCTGACATTGCGGCACTCCCTCAGTACTGACACTCTGACAGTGCAGCACTCCCTCAGTACTGACCCTCGGACAGTGCAGCACTCCCTCAGTATTGACCCTCTGACAGTGCGGCACTCCCTCAGTACTGACCCTCGGACAGTGCAGCACTCCCTCAGTTCTGACCCTCTGACAGTGCTGCACTCCCTCAGTATTGACCCTCTGACAGTGCAGCACTCCCTCAGTACTGACCCTCGGACAGTGCAGCACTCCCTCAGTATTGACCCTCTGACAGTGCGGCACTCCCTCAGTACTGACCCTCGGACAGTGCAGCACTCCCTCAGTATTGACCCTCTGACAGTGCGGCACTCCCTCAGTACTGACCCTCTCACAGTGCGGCACTCCCTCAGTACTGACCCTCTGACAATGCATCACTCCCTCAGTACTGACCCTCTGACAGTGCAGCACTCCCTCATTACTCACCCTCTGACAGTGCAGCACTCCCTCAGTACTGACCCTCTGACAGTGCAGCACTCCCTCAGTACTGACCCTCTGACAATGCATCACTCCCTCAGTACTGACCCTCTGACAGTGCAGCACTCCCTCATTACTCACCCTCTGACAGTGCAGCACTCCCTCAGTACTGCTCCTCTGACAATGCGGCACTCCCTCCGTACTGACCCTCTGACAGTGCAGCACTCCCTCAGTACTGACCCTCCGACAGGGCAGCACTCCCTCAGTACTGACCCTCCGACAGGGCAGCACTCCCTCAGTACTGACTCTCTGACAGTGCAGCACGCCCTCAGCACTGCCCCTCTGACTGTGCGGCACTCCCTCAGTACTGACCCTATGACACTGCAGCACTCCCTCAGTACTGACCCTCTGACAGTGCGGCACTCCCTCAGTACTGACCCTCTGACAGTGCAGCACTCCCTCAGTACTGACCCTCTGACAGTGCAGCACTCCCTCAGTACTGACCCTCTGACAGTGCAGCACTCCCTCAGTACTGACCCTATGACACTGCAGCACTCCCTCAGCACTGACCCTCAGACAGTGCAGCACTCCCTCAGTACTGACCCTCTGACAGTGCAGCACTCCCTCAGTACTGACCCTCCGACAGTGCAGCACTCCCTTAGTACTGACCCTCTGACAGTGCAGCACTCCCTCAGCACTGACCCTCTGACAGTGCAGCACTCCCTCAGTACTGACCCTCCGACAGTGCAGCACTCCCTCAGTACTGACCCTCTGACAGTGCAGCACTCCCTCAGTACTGACCCTCTGACAGTCCAGCACTCCCTCAGTACTGACCCTCTGACAGTGCAGCACTCCCTCAGTACTGACCCTCTGACAGTGCGGCACTCCCTCAGTACTGACCCTCTGACAGTGCGGCACTCCCTCAGTACTGACCCTCTGACAGTGCCTCACTCCCTCAGTACTGACCCTCTGACAGTGCAGCACTCCCTCAGTACTGACCCTCTGACAGTGCAGCACTCCCTCAGTACTGACCCTCTGACAGTGCAGCACTCCCTCAGTACTGACCCTCTGACAGTGCGGCACTCCCTCAGTACTGACCCTCTGACAGTGCAGCACTCCCTCAGTACTGACCCTCTGACAGTGCGGCACTCCCTCAGTACTGACCCTCTGACAGTGCGGCACTCCCTCAGTACTGACCCTCTGACAGTGCAGCACTCCCTCAGTACTGACCCTCCGATAGTGCGGCACTCCATCACTACTGACCCTCTGACAGTGCAGCACTCCCTCAGTACTGACCCTCTGACAGTCCAGCACTCCCTCAGTACTGACCCTCTGACAGTGCAGCACTCCCTCAGTACTGACCCTCTGACAGTGCGGCACTCCCTCAGTACTGACCCTCTGACAGTGCGGCACTCCCTCAGTACTGACCCTCTGACAGTGCCTCACTCCCTCAGTACTGACCCTCTGACAGTGCAGCACTCCCTCAGTACTGACCCTCTGACAGTGCAGCACTCCTTCAGTACTGACCCTCTGACAGTGCAGCACTCCCTCAGTACTGACCCTCTGACAGTGCAGCACTCCCTCAGTACTGACCCTCTGACAGTGCAGCACTCCTTCAGTACTGACCCTCTGACAGTGCAGCACTCCTTCAGGACTGACCCTCTGACAGTGCAGCACTCCCTCAGTACTGACCCTCTGACAGTGCAGCACTCCCTCAGTACTGACCCTCTGACAGTGCAGCACTCCCTCAGTACTGAACCTCTGACAGTGCAGCACTCCCTCAGTACTGACCCTCTGACAGTGCAGCACTCCTTCAGTACTGACCCTCTGACAGTGCAGCACTCCTTCAGTACTGACCCCCTGACAGCGCAGCACTCCCTCAGTACTGACCCTCTGACAGTGCAGCACTCCCTCAGTACTGACCCTCTGACAGTGCTGCACTCCCTCAGTACTGACCCTCTGACAGTGCATCACTCCCTCAGCACTTACCATCCGACAGTGCGTCACTCCCTCAGTACTAAACCTCTGCCAGGGCGGCATTCCCTCATTACTGAATCTCTGACACTGCAGCACTCCATCATTACTGACCCTCTGACAGTGCGGCACTCCCTCAGTTCTGACCATCCGACAGTGCAGCACTCCCTCAGTACAGACCCTCCGACAATGCAGTACTCCCTCAGTACTGACCCTCTGACAGTGCAGCACTCCCTCAGTACTGACACTCTGACAGTGCAGCAATCCCTCAGTACTGACCCTCTGACAGTGCGGCATTCCCTCAGTACTGACCCTCTGACAGTGCAGCACTCCCTCAGTACTGACCCTCTGACAGTGCAGCACTCCCTCAGTACTGACCCTCTGACAGTGCAGCACTCCCTCAGTACTGACCCTCTGACAGTGCAGCACTCCCTCAGTACTGACCCTCTGACAGTGCAGCACTCCGTCAGCACTGACCCTCTGACAGTGCAGCACTCCCTCAGTACTGACCCTCTGACAGTGCAGCACTCCCTCAGTACTGACCCTCTGACAGTGCAGCACTCCCTCAGTACTGACCCTCTGACAGTGCAGCACTCCCTCAGTACTGACCCTCTGACAGTGCAGCACTCCCTCAGTACTGACCCTCTGACAGTGCAGCACTCCCTCAGTACTGACCCTCTGACAGTGCAGCACTCCCTCAGTACTGACCCTCTGACAGTGCAGCACTCCCTCAGTACTGACCCTCTGACAGTGCAGCACTCCCTCAGCACTGACCCTCTGACAGTACTGCACTCCCTCAGTGCTGACCCTCTGACAGTGCAGCACTCCCTCAGTACTGACCCTCTGACAGTGCAGCACTCCCTCAGTACTGACCCTCTGACAGTGCAGCACTCCCTCAGTACTGACCCTCTGACAGTGCAGCACTCCCTCAGTACTGACCCTCTGACAGTGCGGCACTCCCTCAGTACTGACCCTCTGACAGTGCAGCACTCCGTCAGCACTGACCCTCTGACAGTGCAGCACTCCCTCAGTACTGACCCTCTGACAGTGCAGCACTCCCTCAGTACTGACCCTCTGACAGTGCAGCACTCCCTCAGTACTGACCCTCTGACAGTGCAGCACTCCCTCAGTACTGACGCTCTGACAGTGCAGCACTCCCTCAGTACTGACCCTCTGGCAGTGCAGCACTCCCTCAGTACTGACACTCTGACAGTGCAGCACTCCCTCAGTACTGACCCTCTGACAGTGCAGCACTCCCTCAGTACTGACCCTCTGACAGTGCGGCACTCCCTCAGTACTGACCCTCTGACAGTGCAGCACTCCCTCAGTACTGACCCTCTGACAGTGCAGCACTCCTTCAGTACTGACCCTCTGACAGTGCAGCACTCCTTCAGTACTGACCCTCTGACAGTGCAGCACTCCCTCAGTACTGACCCTCTGACAGTGCAGCACTCCCTCAGTACTGACCCTCTGACAGTGCAGCACTCCCTCAGTACTGAACCTCTGACAGTGCAGCACTCCCTCAGTACTGACCCTCTGACAGTGCAGCACTCCTTCAGTACTGACCCTCTGACAGTGCAGCATTCCTTAGGACTGACCCTCTGACAGTGCAGCACTCCCTCAGTACTGACCCTCTGACAGTGCAGCACTCCCTCAGTACTGACCCTCTGACAGTGCAGCACTCCCTCAGTACTGACCCTCTGACAGTGCGGCACTCCCTCAGTACTGACCCTCTGACAGTGCAGCACTCCCTCAGTACTGACCCTCTGACAGTGCGGCACTCCCTCAGTACTGACCCTCTGACAGTGCAGCACTCCATCATTACTGACCCTCTGACAGTGCGGCACTCCCTCAGTACTGATCCTCTGACAGTGCAGCACTCCCTCAGTACAGACCCTCCGACACTGCAGCACTACCACAGTACTGACCCTCTGACAGTGCAGCACTCCCTCAGTACTGACACTCTGACAGTGCAGCAATCCCTCAGTACTGACCCTCTGACAGTGCGGCATTCCCTCAGTACTGACCCTCTGACAGTGCAGCACTCCCTCAGTACTGACCCTCTGACAGTGCAGCACTCCCTCAGTACTGACCCTCTGACAGTGCAGCACTCCCTCAGTACTGACCCTCTGACAGTGCAGCACTCCCTCAGTACTGACCCACTGACAGTGCAGCACTCCGTCAGCACTGACCCTCTGACAGTGCAGCACTCCCTCAGTACTGACCCTCTGACAGTGCAGCACTCCCTCAGTACTGACCCTCTGACAGTGCAGCACTCCCTCAGTACTGACCCTCTGACAGTGCAGCACTCCCTCAGTACTGACCCTCTGACAGTGCAGCACTCCCTCAGTACTGACCCTCTGACAGTGCAGCACTCCCTCAGTACTGACCCTCTGACAGTGCAGCACTCCCTCAGTACTGACCCTCTGACAGTGCAGCACTCCCTCAGTACTGACCCTCCGACAGTACTGCACTCCCTCAGTGCTGACCCTCTGACAGTGCAGCACTCCCTCAGTACTGACCCTCTGACAGTGCAGCACTCCCTCAGTACTGACCCTCTGACAGTGCAGCACTCCCTCAGTACTGACCCTCTGACAGTGCAGCACTCCCTCAGTACTGACCCTCTGACAGTGCGGCACTCCCTCAGTACTGACCCTCTGACAGTGCAGCACTCCGTCAGCACTGACCCTCTGACAGTGCAGCACTCCCTCAGTACTGACCCTCTGACAGTGCAGCACTCCCTCAGTACTGACCCTCTGACAGTGCAGCACTCCCTCAGTACTGACCCTCTGACAGTGCAGCACTTCCTCAGTACTGACGCTCTGACAGTGCAGCACTCCCTCAGTACTGACCCTCTGGCAGTGCAGCACTCCCTCAGTACTGACACTCTGACAGTGCAGCACTCCCTCAGTACTGACCCTCTGACAGTGCAGCACTCCCTCAGTACTGACCCTCTGACAGTGCGGCACTCCCTCAGTACTGACCCTCTGACAGTGCAGCACTCCCTCAGTACTGACCCTCTGACAGTGCAGCACTCCCTCAGTACTGACCCTCTGACAGTGCAGCACTCCCTCAGTACTGACCCTCTGACAGTGCAGCGCTCCCTCAGTACTGACCCTCTGACAGTGCAGCACTCCCTCAGCACTGACCCTCTGACAGTGCAGCACTCCCTCAGTACTGACCCTCTGACAGTGTAGCACTCCCTCAGTACTGACGCTCTGACAGTGCAGCACTCCCTCAGTACTGACCCTCTGGCAGTGCAGCACTCCCTCAGTACTGACACTCTGACAGTGCAGCACTCCCTCAGTACTGACCCTCTGACAGTGCAGCACTCCCTCAGTACTGACCCTCTGACAGTGCGGCACTCCCTCAGTACTGACCCTCTGACAGTGCAGCACTCCCTCAGTACTGACCCTCTGACAGTGCAGCACTCCCTCAGTACTGACCCTCTGACAGTGCAGCACTCCCTCAGTACTGACCCTCTGACAGTGCAGCACTCCCTCAGTACTGATACTCTGACAGTGGAGCACTCCCTCAGTACTGACACTCTGACAGTGCGGCACTCCCTCAGTACTGACCCTCTGACAGTGGAGCACTCCCTCAGTACTGACACTCTGACAGTGCGGCACTCCCTCAGTACTGACCCTCTGACAGTGGAGCACTCCCTCAGTACTGACCCTCTGACAGTGCGGCACTCCCTCAGTACTGACCCTCTGACAGTGCAGCACTCCCTCAGTACTGACCCTCTGACAGTGCAGCACTCCCTCAGTACTGACCTTCTGACAGTGCA
Source organism: Carcharodon carcharias (assembly GCF_017639515.1). NCBI lineage: Eukaryota > Metazoa > Chordata > Chondrichthyes > Lamniformes > Lamnidae > Carcharodon > Carcharodon carcharias. The sequence continues at coordinate 376,389 of NW_024470815.1, read as the reverse complement.
GCACTCCCTCAGTACTGACCCTCTGACAGTGCGGCACTCCCTCAGTACTGACCCTCTGACAGTGCAGCACTCCCTCAGTACTTACCCTCTGACAGTGCAGCACTCCCTCAGTACTGACCCTCTGACAGTGCGGCACACCCTCAGTACTGACCCTCTGACAGTGCGGCACTCCCTCAGTACTGACCCTCTGACACTGCAGCACTCCCTCAGTACTGACCCTCTGACAGTGCGGCACTCCCCCAGTGCTGACCCTCTGACAGTGCAGCACTCCCTCAGTACTGACCCTCTGACAGTGCAGCATTCCCTCAGTACTGACACTCTGACAGTGCGGCACTCCCCCAGTGCTGACCCTCTGACAGTGCAGCATTCCCTCAGTACTGACCCTCTGACATTGCGGCACTCACTCAGTACTGACCCTCTGACAGTGCAGCACTCCCTCAGTACTGACACTCTGACAGTGCGGCACTCCCCCAGTGCTGACCCTCTGACAGTGCAGCATTCCCTCAGTACTGACCCTCTGACATTGCGGCACTCACTCAGTACTGACCCTCTGACAGTGCAGCACTCCCTCAGTACTGACCCTCTGACAGTGCAGCACTCCCTCAGTACTGACCCTCTGACAGTGCAGCACTCCCTCAGTACTGACACTCTGACAGTGTGACACTCCCTCAGTACTGACCATCCGACAGTGCAGCACTCCCTCAGTACTGACACTCTGACAGTGTGACACTCCCTCAGTACTGACCATCCGACAGTGCAGCACTCCCTCAGTACTGACCCTCTGACAGTGCGGCGCTCCCTCAGTACTGACCCTCTGACAGTGCAGCACTCCCTCAGTACTGACCCTCTGACAGTGCAGCACTCCCTCAGTACTGACCCTTTGACAGTGCGGCGCTCCCTCAGTACTGACCCTCTGACACTGCAGCGCTCCCTCAGTACTGACCCTCTGACAGTGCAGCAATCCCTCAGTACTGACCCTCTGACAGTGCAGCACTCCCTCAGTATTGACCCTCTGACAGTGCGGCACTCCCTCAGTACTGACACTCCGACAGTGCGGCACTCCCTCAGCACTGACCCTCTGACAGTGCAGCACTCCCTCAGTACTGATCCTCTGACAATGCAGCACTCCCTCAGTACTGACCCTCTGACAGTGCAGCACTCCCTCAGTACTGACCCTCTGACAGTGCAGCACTCCCTCAGTACTGACCCTCTGACAGTGCAGCACTCCCTCAGTACTGACACTCTGACAGTGTGACACTCCCTCAGTACTGACCCTCTGACAGTGCAGCACTCCCTCAGTACTGACCCTCTGACAGGCCAGCACTCCTTCAGTACTGACCCTCTGACAGTGCAGCACTCCCTCAGTACTGACCCTCTGACAGTGCAGCACTCCCTCAGTACTGACCCTCTGACTCTGCAGCACTCCCTCAGTACTGACCATCTGACAGTGCAGCACTCCCTCAGTACTGACACTCTGACAGTGCAGCACTCCCTCAGTACTGACCCTCTGACAGTGCAGCACTCCCTCAGTACTGACCCTCTGACAGTGCAGCACTCCCTCAGTACTGACCCTCTGACAGTGCAGCACTCCCTCAGTACTGACACTCTGACAGTGTGACACTCCCTCAGAACTGACCCTCCGACAGTGCAGCTCTCCCTCAGTACTGACCCTCCGACAGTGCAGCACTCAATCAGTACTGACCCTCTGACAGTGCAGCACTCCCTCAGTACTGACCCTCTGACAATGCGGCACTCCCTCAGTACTGACCCTCCGACAGTGCAGCTCTCCCTCAGTACTGACCCTCTGACAGTGCAGCTCTCCCTCAGTACTGACCCTCCCACAGTGCAGCACTTCCTCAGTTCTGACCCTCTGACAGTGTAGCACTCCCTCAGTACTGACACTCTGACAGGGCAGCACTCCCTCAATACTGACCCTCCGACTGTGCAGCACTCCCTCAGTACTGACCCTCTGACAGTGCAGCACTTCCTCAGTTCTGACCCTCTGACAGTGCAGCACTTCCTCAGTTCTGACCCTCTGACAGTGCAGCACTCCCTCAGTACTGACACTCTGACAGTGTGACACTCCCTCAGAACTGACCCTCCGACAGTGCAGCTCTCCCTCAGTACTGACCCTCCGACAGTGCAGCTCTCCCTCAGTTCTGACCCTCTGACAGTGCAGCACTCCCTCAGTACTGACCCTCTGACAGTGCAGCACTCCCTCAGTACTGACCCTCTGACAGTGCAGCACTCCCTCAGTACTGACCCTCCGACAGTGCGGCACTCCCTCAGTACTGACCCTCTGACAGTGCAGCACTCCCTCAGTACTGACCCTCCGACAGTGCGGCACTCCCTCAGTACTGACCCTCTGACAGTGCAGCACTCCCTCAGTACTGACCCTCCGACAGTGCAGCACTTCCTCAGTTCTGACCCTCTGACAGTGCAGCACTCCCTCAGTACTGACCCTCTGACAGTGCAGCACTCCCTCAGTACTGACACTCTGACAGTGCAGCACTTCCTCAGTTCTGACCCTCTGACAGTGCAGCACTCCCTCAGTACTGACACTCTGACAGTGCAGCACTTCCTCAGTACTGACACTCTGACAGTGTGACACTCCCTCAGAACTGACCCTCCGACAGTGCAGCACTTCCTCAGTACTGACACTCTGACAGTGTGACACTCCCTCAGTTCTGACCCTCTGACAGTGCAGCACTCCCTCAGTACTGACCCTCTGACAGTGCAGCACTCCCTCAGTACTGACACTCTGACAGTGCAGCACTTCCTCAGTACTGACCCTCTGACAGTGCAGCACTCCCTCCGTACTGACCCTCTGACAGTGCAGCACTCCCTCAGTACTGACCCTCTGACAGTGCAGCACTCCCTAAGTACTGACCCTCTGACAGTGCAGCACTCCCTCAGTACTGACCATCTGACACTGCAGCACTCCCTCAGTACTGACCCTCTGACAGTGCAGCACTCCCTAAGTACTGACCCTCTGACAGTGCAGCACTCCCTCAGTACTGACCATCTGACACTGCAGCACTCCCTCAGTACTGACCCTCTGACAGTGCAGCACTCCCTCAGTACTGAACCTCTGACAATGCAGCACTCCCTCAGTACTGACCCTCTGACAGTGCAGCACTCCCTCAGTACTGACCCTCCGACAGTGCGGCACTCCCTCAGTACTGACCCTCTGACAGTGCAGCACTCCCTCAGTACTGACCCTCCGACAGTGCAGCACTTCCTCAGTTCTGACCCTCTGACAGTGCAGCACTCCCTCAGTACTGACCCTCTGACAGTGCAGCACTCCCTCAGTACTGACACTCTGACAGTGCAGCACTTCCTCAGTTCTGACCCTCTGACAGTGCAGCACTCCCTCAGTACTGACACTCTGACAGTGCAGCACTTCCTCAGTACTGACACTCTGACAGTGTGACACTCCCTCAGAACTGACCCTCCGACAGTGCAGCACTTCCTCAGTACTGACACTCTGACAGTGCTGCACTCCCTCAGTTCTGACCCTCTGACAGTGCAGCACTCCCTCAGTACTGACCCTCTGACAGTGCAGCACTCCCTCAGTACTGACACTCTGACAGTGCAGCACTTCCTCAGTACTGACCCTCTGACAGTGCAGCACTCCCTCAGTACTGACCCTCTGACAGTGCAGCACTCCCTCAGTACTGACACTCTGACAGTGCAGCACTTCCTCAGTACTGACCCTCTGACAGTGCAGCACTCCCTCCGTACTGACCCTCTGACAGTGCAGCACTCCCTCAGTACTGACCCTCTGACAGTGCTGCACTCCCTCAGTACTGACCCTCTGACAGTGCAGCACTCCCTAAGTACTGACCCTCTGACAGTGCAGCACTCCCTCAGTACTGACCATCTGACACTGCAGCACTCCCTCAGTACTGACCCTCTGACAGTGCAGCACTCCCTAAGTACTGACCCTCTGACAGTGCAGCACTCCCTCAGTACTGACCCTCTGACAGTGCAGCACTCCCTCAGTACTGACCCTCTGACAGTGCAGCACTCCCTCAGTACTGACCCTCTGACAGTGCAGCACTCCCTCAGTACTGACCCTCTGACAGTGCAGCACTCCCTCAGTACTGACCCTCTGACAGTGGAGCGCGCGGTCCGGCGGTTTGCGCGCGGTTAGTGGGGGGGGGGGGCCTTGAAACCGAGCGGCAGTAGCGGCGCCGTCCGGCGGTTTGTACGCGCGCAGGGAGGCCTGGAAACGGTGCGCGCCGTGCGTCCGTTAGGAAATTTGTGCGCGGGAAGCTTTGAAACCGAGCGGCAGCCTCGCGAGTTACGGCTGTTTGGATGCGGTTAGGGGGGAGGCCTGGAAACCGGCGGCCGCATGCGCGGTCCGTCTCTTTGGATGCGGCTAGGGGGAGGCCTTGAAACCGGGCGGGCACGGCGCTCTGTCCGTCTCTTTATGCGGTTTTGGGGGGCCTTGAAACCGAGCGGTCGCAGCCCGCGTTCCGGCTGTTTGAATGCGCTTAGGGGGTGGCCTTGAAACCGAGTGCCGCAACGAGCGGTGCGGCTCTTTGGATGCGGTTAAGGGGAGGTCTTGAAACCGAGCAGCCGGAGCGCGCGGTGCGGCGGTTGGATTTGAAAGGGGTTTTGGGGGAGGGGGAGGGGGGTGTTGGGGGTTTCTGGTCGCATTTGGGAAGAGATCCGGGGCTGCTTGAAACAGATCAACTCGCGGCCGGGCCGTCGGGAAACGGGACGGGTGAGAGTGACAGGGGGGTGTCTTGAAACCGAGCCATTGTGGCGCCAACACCAACTGACAATTATGATAATGAGGTGCCCAGAGCATTAACATCTTATTACCATATTAAATTGGCGCCTGACGTCACAACTGATTATTTACATCATTATAATTTATATGCATATAATTAAATCAGGTGTAATGAATATTTAAATATCTGCATTAATTAATTCTGTGTGAGAACATTATTAATAATTATATCTAATCAGGCGGAAAATGTGTTACATAAACCAGGTAAATAACTAATAATCAATAATAATCAATCAATAATTATAATCAATACTTATAATCAATAATTATAATCAATGATCAATCAATAATAACAATCAATTGTAATCAGTGACCAATCAATAATTATAATCAATAATCAATCAATAATTATAATCAATGACCAATCAATAATTACAATCAGTGACCAATCAATAATTATAATCAATAATCAATCAATAATTATAATCAATGACCAATCAATAATTACAATCAGTGACCAATCAATAATTATAATCAATAATCAATCAATAATTATAATCAATGACCAATCAATAATTATAATCAGTGACCAATCAATAATTATAATCAATAATCAATCAGTAATTATAATCAATGACCAATCAATAATTATAATCAGTGACCAATCAATAATTATAATCAATGACCAATCAATAATTATAATCAATGACCAATCAATAATTATAATCAATAATCAATCAGTAATTATAATCAATGACCAATCAATAATTATAATCAGTGACCAATCAATAATTATAATCAATGACCAATCAATAATTATAATCAGTGACCAATCAATAATTATAATCACTAATCAATCAATAATTATAATCAATGACCAATCAATAATTATAATCAATGACCAATCAATAATTATAATCAATAATCAATCAATAATTATAATCAATGACCAATCAATAATTATAATCAGTGACCAATCAATAATTATAATCAATAATCAATCAATAATTATAATCAATGACCAATCAATAATTATAATCAATAATCAATCAATAATTATAATCAATGACCAATCAATAATTACAATCAATAATCAAACAATAATTATAATCAATGATCAACCAATAATTATAATCAATGATCAACCAATAATTATAATCAATGGTCAAACAATAATTATAATCAATAATTATAATCAATAATCAATCAATAATTATAATCAATGACCAATCAATAATTATGATCAATAATCAATAATTATGACCAATAATTAATCAATAAATAATTATAATCAATGACCAGTAAATAATTATAATCAATAAATAATTATAATCAATAATGATCAATAAATAGTTATAATCAATAATTATTTTTAAATGATAAATAATTACAATCAATAATTATAAATTATAATGCTCAATAAATAATTATAATCAATGATCAATAATTATAATCAATAATAATGTTTAAATGATAAATAATTACAATCAATAATTATAAGTTATAATATTCAATAAATAATTATAACCAGTTTTAAATCAAAAAAATAATAATGATCGATAATAGCAATCAAAAAATTATTCTAAATCAATAAATAATAAATCATCAATAAATAATGATCAATAAATGATCAGTAAGTCATTATCAATAAATAATTATTTACAATAAATAATTCAAATTCAAGACTAAACAATGATCAATAATAATTATAAATAAATCATAGTCATAAATAGCTAATAAAGCAACTATAAATAATAAATATTGGTCAATGTGGAATTCTAAATCAATAATCCAAATGATCAGTAAAGATAAAGAAATCATAGTTTACGATCAATAATAAACACAAATCGGCCGTGAATCATTGTGAAGCAACGACGATCAATAATTAATCATTAAAATTCAGTGGATCACAGAAGGTTAGTCTGCTGAGTCATTCGGAAAGCTAATCGAATATTATCGTTCATTGTGAGGGGGAAGTGAATACAGGTGTGGGGAGGTTATGCTTCAGTTGTACAGGGCACTGCTGAGACCACATCTGGAGTATTGTGGACAGTGCTGGTCTCCTTATTTAAGGAAGGATGTAAATACGTTGGGAGCAGTTCAGAGAAGGTTTACCAGACTAACACCAGGAATGCGCAGCCTGTTTTATGAGGGAAGGTTGGACAGGTTAGGCTTGTATCCACTGGAGTTTAGAAGAGTGAGAGGCGACTTGACTGAAACCTTTAAGATCCTGAGGGGTGTTGGACAGGGGGGATGTGGAGACGATGTTTCCTCTTGTGGGAGAATCTAGAACGAGGGGGGTCACTGTTCAAAAATAAGGGGTAGCCCATTTAGTACAGAGATGAGGGGATATTTTCCCTCTGAGGGTGGTGAGTCTTTGGAACTCTCTCTCAACAGGCGGTGGAAGCAGAGACTTTGAATATATTTAAGGGCGAGCGAGATAGATTCTGGATTAACTAGGGGGTGAAAGGTTATCGGGGGGAGGCGGGAATGTGGGGTTGAGGGGACAGTCGGATCAGCCACCATCTTATTGAGTGGGGGAGCAGGGCTCGAGTGTGAAGTTACTCTGAGAGAGTTGGTGGGGTAGCGTGGTTATGTGGTGATCGGTCTTCTCCCAGAGGCCGGTGAGGCTCAGGAACATAATCCAGGCGGGCGCTGGGTGAGCGCCAACTCTCCGCGTCCTACCGGAGGGACCAGGACCAGCTCCCGCCAAGGACGGAAGTCAGACAAGATGGTCCACGCTTTTGGGAATCTTTGTGATCCGAGGGTCCCCATGAGGGCCTCGGCTGGTTCCGGTGAGGCGAGGCGAGGTGGGAATCGCCGGGAAAATCGGAGAGGAGTTTTGCCGGATGCGATTTTACCCCCCTCTTCACCGGCCCCCACCCCCGCCATTTTCCTCGATTTTATTGATCGCGGCTCCTGCGTCAGTGATGGGTGAAGCTGCCGGCGCTGGGAATGTGCGAGCGAGCGAGCGAGCGAAAGGATTGAAGCCCCAGTCAGAGCCACGTTCCATCTGTGCGACTGCGCCACTGGCACCGGGGGGAGTGTCAGCCTGGATTATGGAGCTCAAATCCTAGAGTGTATACATCTCCCTCTGACAGTGCAGCACTCCCTCAGTACTGGCACCGGGGGGAGTGTCGGTCTGGATTATAGAGCTCAAATCCTAGAGTATATACATCTCCCTCTGACAGTGCAGCACTCCCTCAGTACTGGCACCGGGGGGAGTGTCGGTCTGGATTATAGAGCTCAAATCCTAGAGTATATACATCTCCCTCTGACAGTGCAGCACTCCCTCAGTACTGGCCCTCTGACAGTGCGGCACTCCCTCAGTACTGACCCTGTGACAGTGCAGCACTCCCTCAGTACTGGCACCGGGGGTAGAGTGTCGGCCTGGATTATGGAGCTGAAATCCTAGCGTATATACATCTCCCTCCGACAGTGCAGCATTCCCTCAGTACTGACCCTCTGACAGTGCAGCACTCCCTCAGTACTGACCCTGTGACAGTGCAGCACTCCCCCAGTACTAACCCTCTGACAGTGCAGCACTCCCTCAGTACTGACCCTCTGACAGTGCAGCACTCCCTCAGTACTGACCCTCTGACAGTACAGCACTCCCTCAGTACTGACCCTCTGACAGTGCAGCACTCCCTCAGTACTGACCCTCTGACAGTGCAGCACTCCCTCAGTACTGACCCTCCGACAGTGCGGCACTCCCTCAGTACTGACCCTCCGACAGTGCAGCACTCCCTCAGTACTGGCACCGGGGGAGGTGGGTTATGGGCTAGGCTGAAACTCCTTAAAAAGCCTCAGGCCTGTGGGCCACATGCAGTCCTGCCTCACAAAGCTTCATTATTGCCCCTGTGGGTTGGTCATAGGGGGTGGTGGGTGGGGGAGTTTGACCAGGCAGGGGAGGGAGGAGATGTCAAAATTCGACAAGCATTGGCCGCATCGAGTCAATGTGAGGTGGCTCTTCCTCAGGGGAGAGACACAGCGAGAGAGAGTGAGAGTGAGAGAGAGAGAGAGAGAGGGAAGGAGAGATTTGTTGGTTGGCTTGGGAACCCCGAAGAGGATCGATGGCTTTCACCCTCCCGTGGAGAATGTCCAACATCGCCAGTCATGGCCACCCCTGTTCCAAGGCCTCGGGGGACTGCTGCCAGTACGTGGGGCAGGTTATCCTCATCATTCTGGGCACTGTGGTGGCCCTGCAGATCACCATTAACACCGTGTGTATGGTCAGGGCCAGTCTACAGGAACTGATCTGGAAAGTAAGGAGCAGAGACTGACAGGAGAAGGGTTTGCAGGGGGAGGGGTGGGTAGGTGATGTGTGGTGTGTGCGATGGGTGGGGGATCAGTGGGTGGGCGATGGATGGGTAATAGCTGGGTGGGTAATAGGTGGAGCGGTGAATGGGGTGGCGGGTGGGTGATGAGTGGGGTGCTGGGCGTGCTCCAGATTTGAGCTTTTGCAGTTTGAACTGGAGATGGCATCGGACCAGGAGTTCCAGGATTTTGTCCGTGTGGTGTAGGTACACCCACGGCGCTGTTAGGGAGGGAGTTCCAGGATTTTGTCCGTGATGTGTAGGTACACCCACGGCGCTGTTAGGGAGGGAGTTCCAGGATTTTGACCGTGTGGTGTAGGTACACCCACAGCGCTGTTAGGGAGGGAGTTCCAGGATTTTGTCCGTGTGGTGTAGGTACACCCACAGCGCTGTTAGGGAGGGAGTTCCAGGATTTTGTCCCGTTTGCTGTAGGTACACCCACGGCGCTGTTAGGGAGGGAGTTCCAGGAACTTGTCCGTGAGGTGTAGGTACATCCACGGTTCTGCTAGGGAGGGAGTTCCAGGATTTTGTCCGTGTGGTGTAGGTACACCCACGGCGCTGTTAGGGAGGGAGTTCCAGGATTTTGTCCGTGTGGTGTATTTACACCCACGGCGCTGTTAGGGAGGGAGTTCCAGGATTTTGTCCGTGTGGTGTAGGTACACCCACGGCGCTGTTAGGGAGGGAGTTCCAGGATTTTGTCCGTGTGGTGTAGGTACACCCACGGCGCTGTTAGGGTGGGAGTTCCGGGATTTTGACCCAGCGACAGTGAAGGAACGACCGATATATTTCCAAGTCAGGATGGTGAGTGACTGGGAGGGGAACTTCCAGGTGGTGGTGTTCCCCATGTATCTGCTGCCCTTGTCCTTCTAGATGGTAGTGGTCGTGGGTTTGGAAGGTGCTGTCGAAGGAGCCTTGGTGAGTTGCTGCAATGCATCTTGTAGATGGTACACACGCTGCTGCTACTGTGCGTCGGTGGTGGAGGGAGTGAATGTTTGTGGATGGGGGGCCGATCAAGCGGGGCTGCTTTGTCCTGGACGGTGTCGAGCTTCTTGAGTGTTGTGGGAGCTGCACTCATCCAGGCAAGTGGGGAGTATCCCATCACACTCCTGCCTTGTGCCTTGTAGATGGTGGACAGACTTTGGGGAGTCAGGAGGTGAGTTACTCTCTGCAGGATTCCCAGCCTCTGACCTGCTCTTGTAGCCACAGTGTTTATATGTCTGGTCCCAGTTCAGTTTCTGGTCAATGGTAAACCCCAGGATGTTGATAGTGGGGGATTCAGTGAGGGTGACATTGAACATCAAGGGGTGATGGTTGGATTCTCTCTTGCTGGAGATGATCATTGCCTGGCACTTGTGTGGTGTGAATGTTACTTCTCAGTCCTGAGCCTGGATATTGTCCAGATCTTGCCGCATTTGGACATGGGCTGCTTCAGTATCTGAGGAGTAGTGAATGGTGCTGAACATTGTACAATCATCAGCGAACATCCCCACTTCTGAAATTATGATGGAAGGAAGGACTTGTGACTCCGTATCTAACACCGTGCTGTTCCTGTCCTGGGAGTGTTTGATGGGGACAGCGTAGAGGGAATTTTACTCTGTATCTAACCCCGTGCTGTACCTGTCCTGGGTGTGTTTGATGGGGACAGTGTAGAGGGAGATTTACTCTGTATCTAACCCCGTGCTGTACCTGTCCTGGGAGTGGTTGATGGGGACTGTGTAGAGGGAGCTTTACTCTGTATCTAACCCCGTGCTGTACCTGTCCTGGGAGTGTTTGATGGGGACAGTGTAGAGGGAGATTTACTCTGTATCTAACCCCGTGCTGTACCTGTCCTGGGAGTGTTTGATGGGGACGGTGTAGAGGGAGCTTTACTGTGTTAATGAGATGACTAAACCTGCTGCACACTTACCCAGCCTATTCTGTTCCATTTCTGAACACAGGCAGTCCCCAAGCTGCGCCACCTCATCAGCTATTGCTGGAACTTTCAATTTCGGAAGAAATCTTCAAAACGTAAGGATCATCAGATATTTAACTTCCCCAGCCCAAAGGCGTTCCCCCCTCCATACTGTTTCTCCTGCAGAACACTTCTGTGGGAAACCCTACACAATCCACACTTCACTCAAGGGTGCCCCCGATCCATGTCACCACCGCGCACACTGAGTGTTGACAAGCAATTCAACTGCAACAGGCATCAGCGGCACAATCACGAAGGCGCTGTGACCCATGCTGTACCTGTCCTGGGAGTGTTTGATGGGGACAGTGTAGATGTAGCTTTACTCTGTATCTAACCCCGTGCTGTACCTGTCCTGGGAGCGTTTGATGAGGACAGTGTAGAGGGAGATTTACTCTGTATCTAACCCCGTGCTGTACCTGTCCTGGGAGTGTTTGATGAGGACAGTGTAGAGGGAGATTTACTCTGTATCTAACCCCGTGCTGTACCTGTCCTGGGAGTGTTTGATGGGGACAGTGTAGAGGGAGATTTCCTCTGTATCTAACCCCGTGCTGTACCTGTCCTGGGAGTGTTTGATGGGGACATTGTAGAGGTAGATTTACTCTGTATCTAACCCCGTGCTGTACCTGTCCTGGGAGTGTTTGATGTGGACAGTGGAGAGGCAGATTTACTCTGTATCTGACCCCGTGCTGTACCTGTCCTGGGAGTGTTTGATGGGGACAGTGTAGAGGTAGATTTACTCTGTATCTAACCCCGTGCTGTACCTGTCCTGGGAGTGTTTGATGGGCACAGTGTAGAGGGAGATTTACTCTGTATCTAACCCCGTGCTGTACCTGTCCTGGGAGTGTTTGATGGGGACAGTGTAGAGGGAGCTTTACTCTGTATCTAACCCCGTGCTGTACCTGTCCTGGGAGTGTTTGATGGGGACAGTGTAGAGGGAGATTTACTCTGTATCTAACCCCGTGCTGTACCTGTCCTGGGAGTGTTTGATGGGGACAGTGTAGAGGGAGATTTACTCTGTATCTAACCCCGTGCTGTACCTGTCCTGGGAGTGTTTGATGGGGACAGTGTAGAGGGAGATTTACTCTGTATCTAACCCCGTGCTGTACCTGTCCTGGGAGTGTTAGATGGGGCCGGTGAGGAGAGGGTTTACTGCGCCTGTGTTGGGTGAGTGAATCGGTGTTTGTGTTTGGACAGGTGCCGTGAAGGGACTGGACGACGGTGTCCAGCTGTACCACCCCTGCCTGGTGAAGTGTGTGGAGGTGAAGGAGGATGAGGAAGGCGACGAGGAGCTGAAGACCTACGCTGACGGTGGCAAGATCCCGGCGTCGGAGCGCGGGGAGAGAGACCGCCCCCTGGGCACCGAGGGCCGGGAGTCCCCCTCGTGCCGAGACCCTCACCCCCGCCGCCGGGGGTACCGGTGCCCGTCCGGCTCCTCGGACAGCAGGAGCAGCCTGGGCTGCGTCCGAGTCCCCGGTCCGGTCAGGCCCTGCTCCCGCTCCTGCAGCCCCGAGCGCTGCCCGTGCCCGACCCTCGGGGGCCACTCCCCGGCCTCCAGCCCCCGCTACCCGCCCCCCGCCTACTACCACCTCACCCCCGGCCCGCCGGGCTCCCCCTCCCCCTCCCCCTCCCCCTCCCCCAAGTCCAGCTCCGGCGGGGGGGGCTCCCGCTGCCACCATGTGGTGTCGGACGCCCTCTGCTCGGCTTCCCGCTCCCTATCCCGCACCCCGGACACCCCGCCGGGTTCCGAGGCCCTCACCCGCCGCTGCCAGACCCCCAACCCCTGCCGCGCCAGCCCGGACTCCGGCCGCCCTGCCCGCTGCTCCGACCACTCGCTGGAGTCCGGCGCCCGCTCGCCCACCGCCTGCCTCAGCTGCGCCTCCCGGCACCGGCTCCAGACCGGCGACTTCCCCCGGCCCCCCGACTCCCCCCCCTCCTCCTCCTCCTCCCGCCGGGGCCCGGCCATCGTCCTCCTCCCCTCCTCCGCCCCGCGCGGTCAACCCCGGCCCCACCGCGGCGCCCAGCAGGTCAACGAGCGCCAACGCACCGGCCGGGTGGTCTATGACGCCCGGGTGCGCAAGGGCGAGCTCGCCCAGGGGGATGCCAGGCACCTCGGCGGGCACGGGCAGGCGGCCGGCCCGGTAGGGGGACAGGGGGCTTGGGGGCCCTGCTTCTACAAGCACCAGAGGGGCACCGAGGGGGCGGTCCACACCGTCAACCCCGCCTACTACACCCACCGCCAGTGAGGGGCGCCACACCGAGAGCAGCCCAGGACCACCCCGGCCCGGCCGATGGGGGAGGGACACGCCCCGATCCCGGTGAATAAACACCGCCTCACCACCTGGGCTCTTATCAACAGAGAGGCACAGACTACAGAAGTAACAAAGCTACGCGAAACCTTTATAAAGCATTACTTAGGCCTCAGCCGGTGTGTTGTGTTCCATTCGGCAAGCGAGCAACGCGGGATAAAGGGGAACCTGTAGATGTGCTGGACCCCGATCTCCAGAAGGCACTGGGCAAAGGGTTGGCGCCACCTGTGGTGTGGGGGGGGGGGTGTGTAGGGGGCAACGCGTTGGCACGGATTGAGGATTGGCCAGGTTGACAGGGGAGCAGAGAGGAGGCATCTATGGGTCTTTTTCTGGGTTGGCAGGATGTGAGGAGCAGGGCACCTGCAGGGACCCCCAACTGTTTGCCATTTATATTCATGGCTTGGACGAAGGGGACCGAGGGTGCGGTTGCTAAACTTGCCGGCCGCGCAACGAGAGGTAGGAGAGTAAGCTGAGCGGAAGACATGAGGTTTGCAAAAGGGGCTGGACAGGTTAAGCGAGAGGGCAGGAATTTGGCAGATGGGGTATAAGGTGGGAACTTATCCACTTTGGCTGGAACAGTGGGAAAGAGTGGAAAATTATTGAAATGGAGAGCGAGATTGCAGAACTCCGACGTGCAGAGCGATCTGGGTATCCGGGTACATGAATCGGGGAAAGTTAGTATGCAGATGCAGCAAGTGATTCGGGAGGTAAATGGCCTTTATTGCGAGGGGGATGGGGTATAAAAGCCGGGGAATCTCGCTCCAAGTGTACAGGGCACTGGGGAGTCCGCGCCTGGAGTGCGGTGGACAGTTTCAGTCTCCTGACCTAAGGAGGGACAGAGTCGCATTGGAGGCCGTTGGGAGAAGGTTCACTGGGCTGATTCCCGGGATGAAGGGGGTTTGTCTGATGGGGGAAAGGTTGAGCAGGTTGGGCCCTGAACCCATTGGAGTTTAGAAGGATGAGAGGTGATCTTATTGAACCAGATCAGATCCTGAGGGGAGGGGAGGGTGGAGGCTGAGGGGATGTTTACCCCCCTTGTGGGGGTATCTAGACTGAGGGGGTAGGGAGACACAGTTTCAGAATGAGGGGGTCTCCTGTTGAAGACGGAGATGAGGAGGAATTTCTTCCCTCTGAGGGTGGTCAGTCTGTGGAATTCTCTCTCCCCTCCCAGAGAGAGCAGTGGGGGCCGGGGCGTTGAATATATCCGAGGCTGAGTTAGACAGGTTTCTGATCGACTGGGGGAGGGAGAGGGTTATGGAGGGACAGACAGGAGAGTGGAGCTGAGACCACAATCCGATCAGTCACCATCTTATCGAATGGGGGAGGGGGATGGGTCTCCCTGTGGGGACTGACCCCTCGCTGGGGGGAGGGGAATGGGTCTCCCCATGGGGATTGACCCCTCGCTGGTGGGGGGGGGAGGGGGATTAATCTCCCCGTGGGGACTGACCCCTTGAAACCATCCAGGACAAAGCAGCCCCGCTTGATCGGCCCCCCATCCACAAACATTCACTCCCTCCACCACCGACGCACAGTAGCAGCAGCGTGTGTACCATCTACAAGATGCACTGCAGCAACTCACCAAGGCTCCTTCGACAGCGCCGCAGAAACCCACGACCACCACCATCTAGAAGGACTGGGCGGTGGGTGTTTATAAACACCAACATCTCTGACTCTTCCTCTGAGCCTCACACTGTCCCAATTTGACGCAACCTTCACAGGACAGAACCCATGACAAACCACAGCACTGTTCAAATCCCAACCCCCTGACAGTTCAAGGGCAGAGATTGGGAGGCAGGGTGAAAACAAGACACACAGGGACGTTTCATCATCGACGTCCCAGTGCGGAAGGAAGGAAGGAGTTCCGGCTGGAGATACATAACGGTACTGACCAAGGAGAACGCAGCAGCGGACAGGGAGAGAGCAGCAGCGGACAGGGAGAGAGCAGGACAGGGAGAGAGCAGCAGCGGACAGGGAGAGAGCAGGACAGGGAGAGAGCAGCAGCGGACAGGGAGAGAGCAGGACAGGGAGAGAGCAGCAGCGGACAGGGAGAGAGCAGGACAGGGAGAGAGCAGGACAGGGAGAGAGCAGGACAGGGAGAGAGCAGGACAGGGAGAGAGCAGCAGCGGACAGGGAGAGAGCAGCAGCGGACAGGGAGAGCAGCAGCGGACAGGGAGAGAGCAGGACAGGGAGAGAGCAGCAGCGGACAGGGAGAGAGCAGGACAGGGAGAGAGCAGCAGCGGACAGGGAGAGAGCAGCAGCGGACAGGGAGAGAGCAGGACAGGGAGAGAGCAGGACAGGGAGAGAGCAGGACAGGGAGAGAGCAGCAGTGGACAGGGAGAGAGCAGCAGCGGACAGGGAGAGTGCAGCAGCGGACAGGGAGAGTGCAGCAGCGGACAGGGAGAGAGCAGGACAGGGAGAGAGCAGCAGCGGACAGGGAGAGAGCAGGACAGGGAGAGAGCAGCAGCAGACAGGGAGAGAGCAGCAGCGGACAGGGAGAGAGCAGGACAGGGAGAGAGCAGGACAGGGAGAGAGCAGGACAGGGAGAGAGCAGCAGCGGACAGGGAGAGAGCAGCAGCGGACAGGGAGAGAGCAGGACAGGGAGAGAGCAGGACAGGGAGAGAGCAGCAGCGGACAGGGAGAGAGCAGCAGCGGACAGGGAGAGAGCAGCAGCAGACAGGGAGAGAGCAGCAGCGGACAGGGAGAGAGCAGCAGCGGACAGGGAGAGAGCAGCAGCGGACAGGGAGAGAGCAGGACAGGGAGAGAGCAGCAGCGGACAGGGAGAGAGCAGCAGTGGACAGGGAGAGAGCAGGACAGGGAGAGAGCAGGACAGGGAGAGAGCAGGACAGGGAGAGAGCAGCAGCGGACAGGGAGAGAGCAGCAGCGGACAGGGAGAGAGCAGCAGCGGACAGGGAGAGAGCAGCAGCGGACAGGGAGAGAGCAGCAGCGGACAGGGAGAGAGCAGCAGCGGACAGGGAGAGAGCAGCAGCAGCGGACAGGGAGAGAGCAGCAGCGGACAAGGGCTGGAAATCTGGATGAAGAAACGTACGAGTTTGAGGATGTAAAGATGCATCTTACATCAAATATCAGGATGTTTAGCAAAATCTGGTGTTTCTCCTCCCCACGGAACTCCTCCCACACCCCGTCCCCCCAAATCTCATTCCCCTCTCCCCAAATCCTTCCAACCCAGCCTCCCCCTGTCTCCACCACCTTTAAATGTATCTCTGCTCTTCCCCTGATCTCCCCCACCCCCGACTGTCTGGGGAAAGCTGCTTCTCCTGACTCCCCCCCCCCCCGGCTGGATTTATTACTGTCTCCTATCGATGGGCCCCCAGGATTTCCGCTCTCACCCGCAGGCAGAAATGTCTTCCCTACATCAGCCCTATCGACGTCCCTGGGGATCATCTGGGAGCTCTGAAAACCAGAGAGTTTCTCTCCATTAGACCACACTGGGAGCACCGTGCACAGTTCCAGTCTCCGTATCCCTCGGTTAGACCACACTCGGAGCACCGTGCACAGTTCCAGTCTCCGTATCCCTCAGTTAGACCACACTGGGAGCACCGTGCACAGTTCCGGTCTCCGTATCCCTCGGTTAGACCACACCCGGAGCACCGTGCACAGTTCCAGTCTCCGTATCCCCCTCGGTTAGACCACACTCGGAGCACCGTGCACAGTTCCGGTCTCCGTATCCCTCGGTTAGACCACACTCGGAGCACCGTGCACAGTTCCGGTCTCCGTATCCCTCGGTTAGACCACACTGGGAGCACCGTGCACAGTTCCGATCTCCGTATCCCTCGGTTAGACCACACTGGGAGCACCGTGCACAGTTCCGGTCTCCGTATCCCCCTTGGTTAGACCACACTGGGAGCACCGTGCACAGTTCCTGTTTCCGTATCCCTCGGTTAGACCACACTGGGAGCACCGTGCACAGTTCCGGTCTCCGTATCCCTCGGTTAGACCACACTGGGAGCACCGTGCACAGTTCCGGTCTCCGTATCCCTCGGTTAGACCACACTCTGAGCACCGTGCACAATTCCGGTCTCCGTATCCCTCGGTTAGACCACACTCGGAGCACCGTGCACAGTTCCGGTCTCCGTATCCCTCGGTTAGACCACACTCGGAGCACCGTTTATAGTTCCTATCTCCGTATCCCCTTGGTTGGACCACACTCGGAGCACCGTGCACAGTTCCAGTCTCCGTATCCCTCGGTTAGACCACACTCGGAGCACCGTGCACAGTTCCGGTCTCCGTATCCCTCGGTTAGACCACACTCGGAGCACTGTGCACAGTTTCGGTCTCCGTATCCCTCGGTTAGACCACACTCGGATCACCGTGCACAGTTCCGGTCTCCGTATCCCTCGGTTAGACCACACTCGGAGCACTGTGCACAGTTCCGGTCTCCGTATCCCTCGGTTAGACCACACTTGCAGCACCGTGCACAGTTCCAGCCTCCGTATCCCCCTCGGTTAGACCACACTCGGAGCAACGTGCACAGTTCCGATCTCCGTATCCCCCTCGGTTAGACCACACTGGGAGCACCGTGCACAATTCTGGTCTCCGTATCACTCGGTTAGACCACACTCGGAGCACCGTGCACAGTTCCGGTCTCCATATTCCCTCCGTTAGACCACACTGGGAGCACTGTGCACAGTTCCGGTCTCCGTATACCCCTCGGTTAGACTACACTCGGAGCACCGTGCACAGTTCCGGTCTCCGTATCCCTCGGTTAGACCACACTTGGAGCACTGTGCACAGTTCCGGTCTCCGTATCCCTCGGTTAGACCACAGTCGGAGCACCGTGTACAGTTCCAGTCTCCATATCCCTGGGTTAGACCACACTGGGATCACCGTGCACAGTTCCGGTCTCCATGTTCCCTCGGTTAGACCACACTCGGAGCACCGTGCACAGTTCCGGTCTCCGTATCCCTCGGTTAGACCACACTTGGAGCACTGTGCACAGATCCAGTTTCTGTATTACAAAAGAGACTATGGGGGCACTGGAGAAGGCATTCTTAATTTTTGTAAGGGTGGTGTTACCAGAGCTGTGAAGTTATATCCATCATTAAAGACCCTTTGGAGGGGGCTGAGGGCTGACCCGATGGAGAGGTGTGGAAAGCTCCGGGGATGAGCATATTCGAGATGGGAGGTGGCAGAGATTCAGCCTCTCAGTGAATTGAGGGAATGGAGCAATGGTCTCACTGAACGATGGAGGAGGTTCAAGGGAAATCTATGGCAGACTCCTACTGACATTTTCTAGGTTTCTTATTTTCCTTGTGATCTTCAAGGTTAGGAAAGGGGTATCGCTGGGTCGATGTACAGAGGATCTTTCTCCTTGCGGGCCAGACCGGAAGTAGTGGGGCCCATCGGTATCAGACAGTCACTAATAAATCCCATTGTGAGTTGGGGATAGAAGCTGTATTAGCCAGAGAGTGGAGAGAATGTGGAACTCGCTCCCACAGGGGGGTGGATTGAGGGGAATGGCAGAGAGACATTAAAGGGAAGAAGCCGGATAAACACACAAGGGATGAGAGGAGTAGGAGGGACGTGGGGACTGGGATGAACTGATGATGGAGTCTCATGTGGAGCAGAAGCATCAGCTGTTGGGCTGAATGGCCTTTCTCCACCCTAGGCACTGGGAAAGTTAGCATGTAGGTGCAGCAAGCGATTAGGAAGGTAAATGGTGTGTTTGTTGCAAGGGGATTGGGGTATAGAATAAAAAAGTCTTGCTACAATTGTCCAGGGTTTTGGTGAGATCACATCTGGAATACTGTGTGCAGTTTTGGTCTCCACATTTAAGGAAGGATATACTTGTATTGGAGATGGTACAGTGAAGGAACACGAGATTGGTCCCTGGGGTGAGGGGGCTGTCCTGTATGGTGAGAGGCTGAGTAAATTGGGATTATATTCTCTGGAGTTTAGAAGAATGAGAGGCGATCTCACTGGAACCTACAACATTCAGAAGGGGTTGGACAGGGTGGGCACAGAGAGATCGTTCCTGCTGGTCGGGAGAATCTAAAACACAGGGGGGCACAGTCTCAGGACAAGGGGCTGATCGTTTCGGACTGAGACAGGGGGAAATTTCTTCACTCGGAGGGTTGTGAATCTTTGGAATTCTCTCCCCCAGGGGGTTGTGGATGCTCCGTCGTTGAGGACATTTAAGGCCGGGATGGACAGATTTCTGGGGTCTCGGGGAATTGAGGGATATGGGGAGTGGGCCGGAAAGCTGAATTGGAGCCCAAGGTCAGCCATGATCGTATTGAATGGTGGAGCAGGCTCGCTGGACTGAACAGAGACATAGAAACCAGGAGCAGGAGGAGGCCATTCAGCCCTTCGAGCCTGCTCTGCTTGATCACGGCTGATCATCCAACTCAATATCCTGCTCCCGCTTTCTCCCCATATCCTTAGATCCCTTTCACCCCAAGAGCTTTATCTAACTCCTTCTTCAAAACATACAATGTTTTGGCCACAACTACTTTCTGTGGTAGTGAATTCCACAGACTCACCACTCTCTGGGTGGAGACATTTCCCCTCATCTCAGTCCTAAATGGTCTACCCCATATCCTCAGACTGTGACCCCTGGTTCTGGACTCCCCCCACCATCGGGAACATCCTTCCTGCATCTACCCTGTCTAGTCCTGTTAGAATTTTATAGGTTTCTATGAGATCCCCCCTCATTCTTCTGAACTCCAGTGAATATAATCCTAACCGACTCAATCTCTCCTCATATGTCAGTCCCACCATCCCAGGAATCAGTCTGGTAAACCTTCGCTGCTCTCCCTCTATAGCCAGAACATCCTTCCTCAGATAAGGAGACCAAAACTGTACACAATATTCCAGGTGTGGTCTCACCAAGGCCCTGTACAATTGCAGCAAGACATCCCTGTTCCTGTACTCGAATCCTCTGACTATGAAGACCAACATACCATTTACCTTCTTTACCGCCTGCTGTACCTGCATGTTTACCTTCAGCGACTGGTGTACAAGGACACCCAGGTCTCGGTGCACATTCCCCTCTCTCAATTTATAACCATTCAGATAATAATCTGCCTTCCTGTTTTTGCTACCAAAGTGGATAACCTCACATTTATCCACATTATACTGCATCTGCCATGCATTTGCCCACTCACTCAGCTTGTCCAAATCACACTGAAGCATCTCTGCATCCTCCTCACAGCTCACCCTCCCACCCAGCTTTGTGTCATCTGCAAATTTGGAGATATTACATTTAGTTCCCCTCATCTAAATCATTAATATATATTGTGAATAACTGGGGTCCCAGCACCGATCCCTGCGGTACCCCACTAGTCACTGCCGGCCATTCAGAAAAAGACCCGTTTACTCCTACTCTTTGTTTCCTGTCTGCCAATCAGTTTTCTATCCACCTCGATACACTACCCCCAATCCCATGTGCTTTAATTTTACAGCCCAATCTCTTATGTGGGACTTTGTCGAAAGCCTTCTGAAAGTCCAAATAAACCACATCCACTGGCTCCCCCTCATCAACTCTACTAGTTACATCCGCGAAAAATTACAGATTTGTCAAGCATGATTTCCCTTTTGTAAATCCATGCTGACTCTGTCCGATTCTGCCACTGTTTTCCACCTGCTCAGCTATTAAATCTTTTATAATGGACTCTAGAATTTTCCCCACTACCGACGTCAGGCTGACTGGTCTATAATTCCCTGTTTTCTCTCTGCCTCCCTTTTTAAATACTGGGGTTACATTAGCTACCCTCCAATCTGTAGGAACTGTCCCTGATTCTATACAATCTCGGAAGATGACCACCAATGCCTCCAATATTTCTAGGGCCACTCCCTTCAGGACTCTGGGGTGTAGATTATCAGGCCCTGGGGATTTATCGGCCTTCAATCCCAACAATTTCCCCAACACCATTTCTCTACTAATAATGATTTCTTTCAGTTCCTCCCTCTCACTAACCCCTGTGTTCCCCAACATTTCTGGTATGTTATTAGTTTCTCCTTTGCGAAGACAGAACCAAAGTCTGTGTTTAGTTGGTCAGCCATTTCTTTGTTCCCCACTATAACTTCCCCTGTTTCTGACTGTAAGGGACCTACATTTGTCTTCACCAATCTTTATCTCTTCACATACCTATAGAAACTTTTACACTCAGTTTTTATGTTCCCCGCAAGCTTACTCTCGTGCTCTATTTTCCCCTTCTTAATCAATCCCTTGGCCCTCCTTTGCTGAATTCTAAACTGCTCCCAATCCTCAGGTCTGTTGTTTTTTCTGGCCAATTTGTATGTCTCTTCTTTGGATCTAATGCTATCTCTAATTTCCCTTGTAAGCCATGGTTTGGCCACCTTTCCTGTTTGACTTTTGCGCCAGACAGGAATAAACAATTGTTGCAGGTCACCCGTGCGCTCTTTGAACATTTGCCATTGCCTATCCACCATCATCATCCCTTGAAGTAACATATCCCAATCCATCATAGCCAACTCGCGCCTCATACCATCGTAGTTTCCTTTAGCAAGGTTCAGGGCCCGAGTCTCAGAATCAACGACGTCGCTCTCCAATTCTTCTCGATGAAGAATTCCATCACATTATGGTCGCTCATCCCTGAGGGGTCTCGCGCAACTAGACTGCCAGTTATTCCTTTCTCACGACACCACACCCAGTCTGGGATGGCCTGTTCTCCCGTTGGTTCCTCAACGTATTGGTCCAGAAAAACATCCTGTACGCACGCCAGGAACTCCTCCTCTCCGCTACTGTTACTAATTTAATTTGCCCAATGTATATGCAGATTGAAGTCACCCACAATTACAGGCGCCCCTTTGTGACATGGGGTCTGTAATTTCCTGTTGAATGCCATTCCCAACATCAGCACTGGTCCACTCCTCCTGCCCCTATTCCTGGTCTTCTTGCGCTAATGACGCTTTGGCAAACTCCATCAAGTCTCCCCCCACCCCCCCACCCCGGAGGAAAGGTCTGCCCTCTGCCACATTGCCCCCCACACGGGCCGGGAGTCAGTCCGTTCCCCCGTTACCCAAGTGAATGGTAAAGAGAGGCCCACGCGGGGTAAGAGTTTGATTTCGTCACCAGCCTTTATTTATCTGTTATAGGAGGGATCTCTCTCTGTCTCTGTCTCTGTCTCTCTCTCTCTCTCTCTCTCTCTCTGCGTTATATCTCAGCACAACCCTGGACGAGACGCACACGCACCGCGGCTCGGGGCCTGGTCAGTGCCGGTCGTGGTAAGGGGGTGGACGGCCGGAGCGGAGGCAGCTGCTGGGGCTCTGCAGGGGGCCGGCCTGGCCCTTGGGGAGCTGCAGGGGCGGCTGGGCCTGGGGGCTCAGGCCGGCCCCTTCCTGCTCCTTGGTCGCCCCCGAGTAGCGGACCACCAGGCGGGCCGTGCCCGGGGCGGGGCTGCCCTCGGCCTTGGCGGCCGGCCCTAGCTGGGGTGGGGGGGCGCGGGCCTGGGGCTGGGCCCGGCCCTCGTAGCCGGGGCAGCGAGGCTCGGCGGCGGCGGCGGCGGCGGCGGGGGCGGGGTGCTGACCTCCCCCGCCCCCGAGCCGGGGGTAGCCGGCCCGCCGGGGCAGGGACTGGGGCGGGTGGCGGAGGGGCAGGGGGAGGGGAGCCTCGCCCTCCCCCCGGGCCGGGCACTGGCGCTGCTGAGGCTCGGGGGCGCAGCAGGGTCCGGGCCGCAGGTGGCGGGTGGAGCAGATGCGGATGGGGGCGTGGGGGTCCGGGCGGTTGGAGCTGGACCCCGGCCAGTGATGGGGGCGGGGAGGGGGCTGCGGCTGCCTCGTGGGGCTGGTGTTGAGGTGGCGAAGGGCCCCGGACCGGGCCGGGCAGTCCTGGTAGACGGGGAACTGGCGGGGGGAGGTGTCCCCGTAGGGGTGGGGGTGGGGGTGGGGGTGGTGGGGGGGGGGGAAGCCGGGCGGGGCCTCCTCCGGGGGATGGGGCCCCCCCCTCAGCAGGGCCTGCTCGGCCGGGCCGCTGGGATAGCAGGGGGGCTGGCGGAGGAGGAGGGGGTGGGGGTGGGGGTGGGGGTGGGGGTGGGGGGGCCCGGCCCTCTCGGAGTGGGGGCAGCACCGGGGGGGGGAGCCGCTGCTGCTGAAGGAGCTCTCCTCGTCCGAGGCGAAGGAGGTGGAGCGGGAGGGGGGGGCGGCGGCGGCGGCGGCGGCGGCGGCGGCGGCGGAGGAGGAGGAGGAGGGGGGAGGGGGAGGGGGGAGGAGGAGGAGGGGGGGAGGGGGAGGCGGGGGGAGGGGCGAAGGCTCGGGGGTCTCGGGCTGGGTCCGGGTGGGGCAGGAGCTGGAGTAGGAGCCGCTGAGGGAGCTGAGGGGGCTGGGGGAGCGGGGCAGAGGCAGGGGGAGGGGGAGGGCGAGGGGGTAGCCCCGGGGGCAGGGGCCGCAGGCCGGAGCGGGGTTGCTGAGGGGCTGCTCGGCTCCGTAGGCGACCGGGTGAGCCAGGAGGCGGTGGTGGGACGGGCGGGGGACCTCGGCCTTGGGCCTGGGCTCGGGGGTGGGCCAGCGGGAGCTGCAGCTGTCCGGCCGCTCCTCCCGCTCCTTCTTCAGGGGGTACTGGGGGCTGAAGGAGCGGGACTGGGACCGGGACCGGGACCGGGACCGGGACTCGGCCCCCGGCTCTCGGCCTGGCCCCCCCGGCCCGTAGCCGCTCTCCTCCTTGACCCGCCGGTACTTCGGACTCCTGTCCGGGTGCTTCTTCGCGCGGTGACTGCCCTTCTGCTCGGGCCGAAAGCCTCGGCCTCCTCCTCCCCCTCCTCCTCCGCTCAGGGCCGAGGCCAGGAGCAGCAGGTAGGACTGGATCCAGCTGGACAGTTTGGACAGGAAACCTTTCCCTTCACCTGGGGGACAGGGAGACAGAGGCTCAGGAATCAAAACATCACAGACTGACCCCGAGGGAGGAGGCAAACCCAGCGACTCCTGGTGACCCCCACTGACCCAGCGACTCCCGCTGACCCTGAGTGAACCCCACTGCCCCAGCGACCCCCACTGACCCAGCAACTCCCACTGACCCAGCGACCCCCACTGACCCAGCGACTCCCGCTGACCCTGAGTGACCCCCACTGACCCAGCGACCCCCACTGACCCAGCGACTCCCACTGACCCAGCGACCCCCACTGACCCAGCAACTCCCGCTGACCCTGAGCGACCCCCACTGACCCAGCGACTCCCGCTGACCCTGAGTGACCCCCACTGCCCCAGCAACTCCCACTGACCCAGCGACCCCCACTGACCCAGCAACTCCCGCTGACCCTGAGTGACCCAGCGACCCCCAGTGACCCAGCGACCCCCACTGACCCAGCAACTCCCGCTGACCCTGAGTGACCCCCACTGACCCAGCGACCCCCACTGACTCCGAGCAATCCCCGCTGACCCCGAGCAACCTCCACTGACCCCGAGCAACCCCCGCTGACCCCGAGCGACCCCCACTGACCCTGAGTGACCTCCACTGACCCCGAGCGACCCCCGCTGATCCAGCGACCCTCACTGACCCCAAGCGACCCCCACTGACCCAGTGACTCCCACTGACCCCGAGCGACCCCCACTGACCCCAAGTGACCCCCACTGACCCAGCGACTCCCGCCGACCCTGAGCGACTCCCGCCGACCCCATACAACCCCCGAGCGACTCCCGCCGACCCTGAGCGACTCCCGCCGACCCCATACGACCCCCAAGCGACTCCCGCCGACGCTGAGCGACTCCCGCCGACCCTGAGCGACTCCCGAGCGACCCCGTACGACCCCCGAGCGACCCCGGCCTTCCCTGAGCGACTCCCGCTGACCCCTCGCCCTCCCGCTGACTCGCCCAGCCCCATGTTTCCCTGGGATACAGTCCTGTGGAGTGTGTAGGGCTCCGGTACTTACTGCAGCCAGCTGCTGCACCATACAGATGCACCATGTCTCGGTAAGACTTGGCTGGAAACAAACAAAAACCAAAATTAATCACATCCACTTCGCAGATTGTGTCTAAATCAATCAAACCCTCCCCCTGGGGACTGACCCCTCGCTGGGGGGAGGGGGATGGGTCACCCCGTGGGGACTGACCCCTCGCTGGGGGGGAGGGGGATGGGTCACCCCGTGGGGACTGAATGTCCAGCAAGGGGCCTGAGTTAAACCAATCAGGTGAGAGAAAGTCCGAGAGAGACAGGGGGTGTCCGGGACGGGGGGGAGACAGGGACGGGGGAAGACAGGGAAGGGGGAAGGTCAGTCAGGGGGAGACAGGGACGGGGGAAGGTCATACAGGGGGAGACAGTGACGGGGGAAGGTCAGACGGGGGAGACAGGGACGGGGGAAGGTCAGACAGGGGGAGACAGGGACGGGGGAAGGTCAGTCAGGGGGAGACGGGGATGGGGAAGGTCAGTCAGGGGGAGACGGGGACGTGGGGGAGTCAGTCAGGGGGAGACAGGGATGGGGGAAGGTCAGACAGGGGGAGACAGGGACGGGGGAAGGTCAGTCAGGGGGAGACAGGGACGGGGGAAGGTCAGTCAGGGGGAGACGGAAGGGGGAAGGTCAGTTAGGGGGAGACAGGGACGGGGGAAGCTCAGTCAGGGGGAGACAGGGACGGGGGAAGGTAAGTCAGGGGGAGACAGGGATGGGGGAAGGTCAGACAGGGGGAGACAGGGACGGGGGGAGGTCAGACAGGGGGAGACAGGGACGGGGGGAGGTCAGACAGGGGGAGACAGGGACGGGGGAAGGTCAGACAGGGGGAGACAGGGACGGGGGAAGGTCAGACAGGGGGAGACGGGGTGGGGTGGAGACAGGGACGGGGGAAGGTCAGACAGGGGGAGACAGGGACGGGGGGGAGACAGGGACGGGGTGGGGGGGTAGACAGGGACAGTGGAAGGTGAGTCGGAGGGAGTGACCGGCAGGGAGGGGGGACAAGCAAGCAGGGACATTGGCGTGGGGGACCCGCAGAGGAGGATTGAAAACGTCAGGCAGTGAAGGTGCAGTCACAACCTCGATCGGAGAGGCACCTACTTTTTAACTGCTGGATCTTGAACTTACAGGACAAGGCCGTCAGCCTCACCTTGGAATAGACCTGCAAGGGAATAAAACCCAGTGTTCACATCCAGGCACAACAGGCAGACAGGAACATCACTCACCCCTCAACACAACACTCAACTCACCCCGCAAGGGCACAGAACACACTCTCCCTAACCCAGGGATCAGGAGAAGGAACCCCGACTGAATTCCTCCCTCTCTCTCTATCTCAGGGATCACTGGACTGTGATCAGGAGCAGGAACCCTGACTGATTTCCCCTCTCTCTAACCCAGGGATCACTGGACAGTGATCAGGAGCAGGATCCTTGGCTGATTTCTCCCTCTCTCTCTCTCTCTAACCCAGGAATCACTGAACAGTGATCAGGATCAGAATCCCTGGCTGATATCCCCTCTCTGCCTTTCTAACCCAGGAATAACTGGACAGTGATCAGCAGCAGGAACCTTGGCTGATTTCTCCACTCTCTCTAACCCAAGGATCACTGGACAGTGATCAGCAGCAGGAACCTTGGCTGATTTCTCACCTCCCACTCTCTCTAAACCGGGGATCACTGTACAGTGATCAAGAGTAGGAACCCTGGCTGATTTCCCCTCTCTTTCTCTCTCTTTCTAACCAAGGGATCATTGAACAGTGATCAGGAGCAGGAACACTGGCTGATTTCCACTATCTCTCTCTAACTCAGGGATTACTGCACAGTCAGGAACAGGAACGCTGGCTGAATTCCTCTCTCTCTCTCTCTCTCCAAACCAGGAATCACTGGACAGAGATCAGCAGCAGGAACCTTGGCTGATTTCCCCCCTCTCTCTCTAACCTGAGGATCATGGAAAGTGATCAGAAACCCGGGAGGATTTCAACTATCTCTCTCTCTAACTCAGGGAACACTGGACAGTGATCAGGAGCAGGAACCCTGGCTGATTTCCCCTCTCTCTCACTAACCCAGGGATCACTGGACAGGGATCAGCAGCAGGAACCTTGGCTGATTTCTCGACCTCTCTCTCTCTAACCCGGGGATCACTTGACCGTGATCAAGAGCAGGAACCCAGGCTGATTTCCCCTCTCTCACCCTCTCTCTCTTTAAACCAGGGATCACTGGACAGTGAGCAGGAGCCAGAACCCTGGCTGATTTCCCCTCTCTCTCTGATCCTGGGATCACTGGACAGTGATCAGGAGCAGGAAACATGGCTGATTTCCTCTCTCTATCTCTATCCAAGTGATCACTGGACAGTGATCAGAAGCAGGAATCCTGGCTGATTTCTCCACTCTCTCTAACCCAGGGATCACTGGACAGTGATCAGGAGCAGGAACCCTGGCTGATTTCCCCTCTCTCTCTCTAACCCAGGGATCACTGGACAGTGATCAGGAGCTGGAACCCTGGCTGATTTCCACTCTCTCTTTCTCTTTAACCCAGGGATCACTGGACAGTGATCAGGAGTAGGAACCCTGGCTGATTTCCCCTCTATATCTCTCTCTCTAAACCAGGATTCACTGAACAGAGATCAGGAGCAGGAACCCTGGCTGATTTCCCCTCTATATCTCTCTCTATAAACCAGGATTCACTGAACAGAGATCAGGAGCAGGAAACCTGGCTGATTTCCTCTCTCTCTCTCTAACCCAGGGATCACTGAACAGTGATCAGGATCAGAATCCCTGGCTGATATCCCCTCTCTGCCTTTCTAACCCAGGAATAACTGGACAGTGATCAGCAGCAGGAACCTTGGCTGATTTCTCCACTCTCTCTAACCCAAGGATCACTGGACAGTGATCAGCAGCAGGAACCTTGGCTGATTTCTCACCTCTCACTCTCTCTAAACCGGGGATCACTGTACAGTGATCAAGAGTAGGAACCCTGGCTGATTTCCCCTCTCTTTCTCTCTCTTTCTAACCAAGGGATCATTGAACAGTGATCAGGAGCAGGAACCCTGGCTGATTTCCACTATCTCTCGCTAACTCAGGGATTACTGCACAGTGATCAGGAACAGGAACGCTGGCTGAATTCCTCTCTCTCTCTCTCTCTCTCTCTCTCCAAACCAGGAATCACTGGACAGAGATCAGCAGCAGGAACCTTGGCTGATTTCCCCCCTCTCTCTCTAACCTGAGGATCACTGGAAAGTGATCAGAAACCCGGGATGATTTCAACTATCTCTCTCTCTAACTCAGGGAACACTGGACAGTGATCAGGAGCAGGAACCCTGGCTGATTTCCCCCCTCTCTCACTAACCCAGGGATCACTGGACAGGGATCAGCAGCAGGAACCTTGGCTGATTTCTCGACCTCTCTCTCTCTAACCCGGGGATCACTTGACCGTGATCAAGAGCAGGAACACAGGCTGATTTCCCCTCTCTCACTCTCTCTCTCTTTAAACCAGGGATCACTGGACAGTGAGCAGGAGCCAGAACCCTGGCTGATTTCCCCTCTCTCTTTCTCTTTAACCCAGGGATCACTGGACAGTGATCAGGAGCAGGAACCCTGGCTGATTTCCCCTCTATATCTCTCTCTATAAACCAGGATTCACTGAACAGTGATCAGGAGCAGGAACCCTGGCTGATTTCCCCTCTCTCTCAGTAACCCAGGGATCACTGGACAGGGATCAGCAGCAGGAACCTTGGCTGATTTCTCGCCCTCTCTCTCTAACCCGGGGATCACTTGACCGTGATCAAGAGCAGGAACCCAGGCTGATTTCCCCTCTCTCACTCTCTCTCTCTTTAAACCAGGGATCACTGGACAGTGATCAGGAGCAGGAACCCTGGCTGATTTCCCCTCTATATCTCTCTCTATAAAGCAGGATTCACTGAACAGAGATCAGGAGCAGGAAACCTGGCTGATTTCCCCTCTCTCTCTCTAACCCAGGAAACACTGAACAGTGATCAGGATCAGAATCCCTGGCTGATATCCCCTCTCTGCCTTTCTAACCCAGGAATAACTGGACAGTGATCAGCATCAGGAACCTTGGCTGATTTCTCCACTCTCTCCAACCCAAGGATCACTGGACAGTGATCAGCAGCAGGAACCTTGGCTGATTTCTCACCTCTCACTCTCTCTAAACCGGGGATCACTGTACAGTGATCAAGAGTAGGAACCCTGGCTGATTTCCCCTCTCTTTCTCTCTCTTTCTAACCAAGGGATCATTGAACAGTGATCAGGAGCAGGAACCCTGGCTGATTTCCACTATCTCTCTCTAACTCAGGGATCACTGGACAGGGATCAGGAACAGGAACGCTGCCTGAATTCCTGTCTCTCTCTCTCTCTCTCTCTCCAAACTAGGAATCACTGGACAGAGATCAGCAGCAGGAACCTTGGCTGATTTCCCCCCTCTCTGTCTAACCTGAGGATCACTGGACAGTGATCAGAAACCCGGGAGGATTTCCACTATCTCTCTCTAACTCAGGGATCACTGAACAGTGATCAGGATCAGAATCCCTGGCTGATATCCCCTCTTTGCCTTTCTAACCCAGGAATAACTGGACAGTGATCAGCAGCAGGAACCCTAGCTGATTTCTCCACTCTCTCTAACCCAAGGATCACTGGACAGTGATCAGCAGCAGGAACCTTGGCTGATTTCTCACCTCTCACTCTCTCTAAACCGGGGATCACTGTACAGTGATCAAGAGTAGGAACCCTGGCTGATTTCCCCTCTCTTTCTCTCTCTTTCTAACCAAGGGATCATTGAACAGTGATCAGGAGCAGGAACCCTGGCTGATTTCTCCAATCTCTCTGGCCCAGGGATCACTGGACAGTGATCAGGAGCAGGAACCCTGGCTGATTTCCCCTCTCTCTCTGAACCAGGGATCACTGGACAGTGATCAGGAGCAGGAACCCTGGCTGATTTCCCCTCTCTTTCTCTCTCTTTCTAACCAAGGGATCATTGAACAGTGATCAGGAGCAGGAACCCTGGCTGATTTCCACTATCTCTCTCTAACTCAGGGATTACTGCACAGTGATCAGGAACAGGAACGCTGGCTGAATTCATATCTCTCTCTCTCTCTCTCTCTCCAAACCAGGAATCACTGGACAGAGATCAGCAGCAGGAACCTTGGCTGATTTCCACCCTCTCTCTCTAACCTGAGGATCACTGGACAGTGATCAGGAGCAGGAAACATGGCTGATATCCTCTCTCTATCTCTATCCAAGTGATCACTGGACAGTGATCAGAAGCAGGAATCCTGGCTGATTTCTCCACTCTCTCTAGCCCAGGGATCACTGGACAGTGATCAGGAGCAGGAACCCTGGCTGATTTCCCCTCTCTCTCTGAACCAGGGTTCGCTGGACAGTGATCAGGAGCAGGAACCCTGGCTGATTTCCCCTCTCTCTCTCTAACCCAGGGATCACTGGACAGTGATCAGGAGCAGGAACCCTGGCTGATTTCCTCTCTCGCTCTCTAACCCAGGGATCACTGGACAGTGATCAGGAGCAGGAACCCTGGCTGATTTCCCCTCTCTCTTTCTCTTTAACCCAGGGATCACTGGACAGTGATCAGGAGTAGGAACCCTGGCTGATTTCCCCTCTATATCTCTCTCTATAAACCAGGATTCACTGAACAGAGATCAGGAGCAGGAACCCTGGCTGATTTCCTCTCTCTCTCTCTAACCCAGTAATCACTGAACAGAGATCAGGAGCAGGAAACCTGGCTGATTTCCTCTCTCTCTCTCTAACCCAGGAATCACTGGACAGTGATCAGGATCAGAATCCCTGGCTGATATCCCCTCTCTGCCTTTCTAACCCAGGAATAACTGGACAGTGATCAGCAGCAGGAACCTTGGCTGATTTCTGCACTCTCTCTAACCCAAGGATCACTGGACAGTGATCAGCAGCAGGAACCTTGGCTGATTTCTCACCTCCCACTCTCTCTAAACCAGGGATCACTGTACAGTGATCAAGAGTAGGAACCCTGGCTGATTTCCCCTCTCTTTCTCTCTCTTTCTAACCAAGGGATCATTGAACAGTGATCAGGAGCAGGAACCCAGGCTGATTTCCACTATCTCTCTCTAACTCAGGGATTACTGCACAGTGATCAGGAACAGGAACGCTGGCTGAATTCCTCTCTCTCTCTCTCTCTCTCTCTCCAAACCAGGAATCACTGGACAGAGATCAGCAGCAGGAACCTTGGCTGATTTCCCCCCTCTCTCTCTAACCTGAGGATCACTGGACAGTGATCAGAAACCCGGGAGGATTTCCACTATCTCTCTCTAACTCAGGGATCACTGGACAGTGATCAGGAGCAGGAACCCTGGCTGATTTCCCCTCTCTCTCACTAACCCAGGGATCACTGGACAGGGATCAGCAGCAGGAACCTTGGCTGATTTCTCGCCCTCTCTCTCTCTAACCCGGGGATCACTTGACCGTGATCAAGAGCAGGAACCCAGGCTGATTTCCCCTCTCTCACTCTCTCTCTCTTTAAACCAGGGATCACTGGACAGTGAGCAGGAGCCAGAACCCTGGCTGATTTCCCCTCTCTCTCTGAACCAGGGATCACTGGACAGTGATCAGGAGCAGGAAACATGGCTGATATCCTCTCTCTATCTCTATCCAAGTGATCACTGGACAGTGATCAGAAGCAGGAATCCTGGCTGATTTCTCCACTCTCTCTAACCCAGGGATCACTGGACAGTGATCAGGAGCAGGAACCCTGGCTGATTTCCCCTCTATATCTCTCTCTATAAACCAGGATTCACTGAACAGAGATCAGGAGCAGGAACCCTGGCTGATTTCCTCTCTCGCTCTCTAACCCAGGGATCACTGGACAGTGATCAGGAGCAGGAACCCTGGCTGATTTCCCCTCTCTCTTTCTCTTTAACCCAGGGATCACTGGACAGTGATCAGGAGTAGGAACCCTGGCTGATTTCCCCTCTATATCTCTCTCTATAAACCAGGATTCACTGAACAGAGATCAGGAGCAGGAACCCTGGCTGATTTCCTCTCTCGCTCTCTAACCCAGGGATGACTGGACAGTGATCAGGAGCAGGAGCCCTGGCTGATATCCCCTCTCTCTTTCTCTTTAACCCAGGGATCACTGGACAGTGATCAGGAGCAGGAACCCTGGCTGATTTCCCCTCTCTCTTTCTCTTTAACCCAGGGATCACTGGACAGTGATCAGGAGCAGGAACCCTGGCTGATTTCCCCTCTATATCTCTCTCTATAAACCAGGATTCACTGAACAGAGATCAGGAGCAGGAAACCTGGCTGATTTCCTCTCTCTCTCTCTAACCCAGGAATCACTGAACAGTGATCAGGATCAGAATCCCTGGCTGATATCCCCTCTCTGCCTTTCTAACCCAGGAATAACTGGACAGTGATCAGCAGCAGTAACCTTGGCTGATTTCTCCACTCTCTCTAACCCAAGGATCACTGGACAGTGATCAGCAGCAGGAACCTTGGCTGATTTCTCACCTCCGACTCTCTCTAAACCGGGGATCACTGTACAGTGATCAAGAGTAGGAACCCTGGCTGATTTCCCCTCTCTTTCTCTCTCTTTCTAACCAAGGGATCATTGAACAGTGATCAGGAGCAGGAACCCTGGCTGATTTCCACTATCTCTCTCTAACTCAGGGATTACTGCACAGTGATCAGGAACAGGAATGCTGGCTGAATTCCTATCTCTCTCTCTCTCTCTCTCCAAACCAGGAATCACAGGACAGAGGTCAGCAGCAGGAACCTTGGCAGATTTCCCCCCTCTCTCTCTAACCTGAGGATCACTGGACTGTGATCAGAAACCCGGGAGGATTTCCACTATCTCTCTCTAACTCAGGGATCACTGGACAGTGATCAGGAGCAGGAACCCTGGCTGATTTCCCCTCTCTCTCACTAATCCAGGGATCACTGGACAGGGATCAGCAGCAGGAACCTTGGCTGATTTCTCGCCCTCTCTCTCTCTAACCAGGGGATCACTTGACCGTGATCAAGAGCAGGAACCCCGGCTGATTTCCCCTCTCTCACTCTCTCTCTCTTTACACTAGGGATCACTGGACAGTGAGAAGGAGCAGGAACCCTGGCTGATTTCCCCTCTCTTTTTCTCTTTAACCCAGGGATCACTGGACAGTGATCAGGAGCAGGAACCCTGGCTGATTTCCCCTCTATATCTCTCTCTATAAACCAGGATTCACTGAACAGAGATCAGGAGCAGGAAACCTGGCTGATTTCCTCTCTCTCTCTCTAACCCAGGAATCACTGAACAGTGATCAGGATCAGAATCCCTGGCTGATATCCCCTCTCTGTCTTTCTAACCCAGGAATAACTGGACAGTGATCAGCAGCAGGAACCCTGGCTGATTTACCCACTCTCTCTAACCCAAGGATCATTGGACAGTGATCAGCAGCAGGAACCTTGGCTGATTTCTCACCTCCCACTCTCTCTAAACCGGGGATCACTGTACAGTGATCAAGAGTAGGAACCCTGGCTGATTTCCCCACTCTTTCTCTCTCTTTCTAACCAAGGGATCATTGAACAGTGATCAGGAGCAGGAACCCTGGCTGATTTCCACTATCTCTCTCTAACTCAGGGATTGCTGCACAGTGATCAGGAACAGGAACGCTGCCTGAATTCCTGTCTCTCTCTCTCTCTCTCTCTCTCCAAACCAGGAATCACTGGACAGAGATCAGCAGCAGGAACCTTGGCTGATTTCCACCCTCTCTCTCTAACCTGAAGAACACTGGACAGTGATCAGAAACCCGGGAGGATTTCCACTATCTCTCTCTAACTCAGGGATCACTGGACAGTGATCAGGAGCAGGAACCCTGGCTGATTTCTCGCCCTCTCTCTCTCTAACCCGGGGATCACTTGACCGTGATCAAGAGCAGGAACCCAGGCTGATTTCCCCTCTCTCACTCTCTCTCTCTTTAAACCAGGGATCACTGGACAGTGAGCAGGAGCCAGAACCCTGGCTGATTTCCCCTCTCTCTCTGAACCAGGGATCACTGGACAGTGATCAGGAGCAGGAAACATGGCTGATATCCTCTCTCTATCTCTATCCAAGTGATCACTGGACAGTGATCAGAAGCAGGAATCCTGGCTGATTTCTCCACTCTCTCTAACCCAGGGATCACTGGACAGTGATCAGGAGCAGGAACCCTGGCTGATTTCCTCTCTCTCTCTCTAACCCAGGGATCACTGGACAGTGATCAGGAGTAGGAGCCCTGGCTGATTTCCCCTCTATATCTCTCTCTATAACCCAGGATTCACTGAACAGAGATCAGGAGCAGGAAACCTGGCTAATTTCCTCTCTCTCTCTCTAACCCAGGAATCACTGAACAGTGATCAGGATCAGAATCCCTGGCTGATATCCCCTCTCTGCCTTTCTAACCCAGGAATAACTGGACAGTGATCAGGAGCAGGAACCCTGGCTGATTTCCCCTCTCTCTCACTAACCCAGGGATCACTGGACAGGGATCAGCAGCAGGAACCTTGGCTGATTTCTTGCCCTCTCTCTCTCTAACCAGGGGATCACTTGACCGTGATCAAGAGCAGGAACCCAGGCTGATTTCCCCTCTCTCACTCTCTCTCTCTTTAAACCAGGGATCACTGGACAGTGAGCAGGAGCCAGAACCCTGGCTGATTTCCCCTCTCTCTCTGAACCAGGGATCACTGGACAGTGATCAGGAGCAGGAACCCTGGCTGATTTCCCCTCTCTCTCTGAACCTGGGATCACTGGACAGTGATCAGAAGCAGGAATCCTGGCTGATTTCTCCACTCTCTCCAACCCAGGGATCACTGGACAGTGATCAGGGGCAGGAACCCTGGCTGATTTCCTCTCTCGCTCTCTAAACCAGGGATCATTGGACAGTGATCAGGAGCAGGAACCCTGGCTGATTTCCCCTCACTCTCTAACCCAGGGATCACTGGACAGTGGTCAGGATCTGGAACCCTGGCTGATTTCCACTCTCTCTTTCTCTTTAACCCAGGGATCACTGGATAGTGATCAGGAGTAGGAACCCTGGCTGATTTCCCCTCTATATCTCTCTCTATAAACCAGGATTCACTGAACAGAGATCATGAGCAGGAAACCTGGATGATTTCCTCTCTCTCTCTCTAACCCAGGAATCACTGAACAGTGATCAGGATCAGAATCCCTGGCTGATATCCCCTCTCTGCCTTTCTAACCCAGGAATAACTGGACAGTGATCAGCAGCAGGAACCCTGGCTGATTTCTCCACTCTCTCTAACCCAAGGATCACTGGACAGTGATCAGCAGCAGGAACCTTGGCTGATTTCTCACCTCTCACTCTCTCTAAACCGGGGATCACTGTACAGTGATCAAGAGTAGGAACCCTGGCTGATTTCCCCTCTCTTTCTCTCTCTTTCTAACCAAGGGATCATTGAACAGTGATCAGGAGCAGGAACCCAG
Source organism: Carcharodon carcharias (assembly GCF_017639515.1). Classification (NCBI taxonomy): domain Eukaryota; kingdom Metazoa; phylum Chordata; class Chondrichthyes; order Lamniformes; family Lamnidae; genus Carcharodon; species Carcharodon carcharias. The sequence goes on along the minus strand of NW_024470815.1, from coordinate 340,763 downwards.
GCTGATTTCCACTATCTCTCTCTAACTCAGGGATTACTGCACAGTGATCAGGAACAGGAACGCTGGCTGAATTCCTATCTCTCTCTCTCTCTCTCTCTCTCCAAACCAGGAATCACTGGACAGAGGTCAGCAGCAGGAACCTTGGCAGATTTTCCCCCTCTCTCTCTAACCTGAGGATCACTGGACAGTGATCAGAAACCCGGGAGGATTTCCACTATCTCTCTCTAACTCAGGGATCACTGGACAGTGATCAGGAGCAGAAACCCTGGCTGATTTCCCCTCTCTCTCACTAATCCAGGGATCACTTTACAGGGATCAGCAGCAGGAACCTTGGCTGATTTCTCGCCCTCTCTCTCTCTAACCCGGGGATCACTTGACCGTGATCAAGAGCAGGAACCCAGGCTGATTTCCCCTCTCTCACTCTCTCTCTCTTTAAACCAGGGATCACTGGACAGTGATCAGGAGCAGGAACCCTGGCTGATTTCCCCTCTCTTTTTCTCTTTAACCCAGGGATCACTGGACAGTGATCAGGAGCAGGAACCCTGGCTGATTTCCCCTCTATATCTCTCTCTATAAACCAGGATTCACTGAACAGAGATCAGGAGCAGGAAACCTGGCTGATTTCCTCTCTCTCTCTCTAACCCAGGAATCACTGAACAGTGATCAGGATCAGAATCCCTGGCTGATATCCCCTCTCTGCCTTTCTAACCCAGGAATAACTGGACAGTGATCAGCAGCAGGAACCTTGGCTGATTTCCCCACTCTCTCTAACCCAAGGATCACTGGACAGTGATCAGCAGCAGGAACCTTGGCTGATTTCTCACCTCTCACTCTCTCTAAACCGGGGATCACTGTACAGTGATCAAGAGAAGGAACCCTGGCTGATTTCCCCACTCTTTCTCTCTCTTTCTAACCCAGGGATCATTGAACAGTGATCAGGAGCAGGAACCCTGGCTGATTTCCACTATCTCTCTCTAACTCAGGGATTACTGCACAGTGATCAGGAACAGGAACGCTGCCTGAAGTCCTGTCTCTCTCTCTCTCTCTCTCTCTCTCTCCAAACCAGGAATCACTGGACAGAGATCAGCAGCAGGAACCTTGGCTGATTTCCCCCCTCTCTCTCTAACCTGAGGAACACTGGACAGTGATCAGAAACCCGGGAGGATTTCCACTATCTCTCTCTAACTCAGGGATCACTGGACAGTGATCAGGAGCAGGAACCCTGGCTGATTTCCCTTCTCTCTCACTAACCCAGGGATCACTGGACAGGGATCAGCAGCAGGAACCTTGGCTGATTTCTCACCCTCTCTCTCTCTAACCCGGGGATCACTTGACCGTGATCAAGAGCAGGAACCCAGGCTGATTTCCCCTCTCTCACTCTCTCTCTCTTTAAACCAGGGATCACTGGACAGTGAGCAGGAGCCAGAACCCTGGCTGATTTCCCCTCTCTCTCTGAACCAGGGATGACTGGACAGTGATCAGGAGCAGGAAACATGGCTGATATCCTCTCTCTATCTCTATCCAAGTGATCACTGGACAGTGATCAGAAGCAGGAATCCTGGCTGATTTCTCCACTCTCTCTAACCCAGGGATCACTGGACAGTGATCAGGAGCAGGAACCCTGGCTGATTTCCTCTCTCTCTCTCTAACCCAGGGATCACTGGACAGTGATCAGGAGTAGGAGCCCTGGCTGATTTCCCCTCTATATCTCTCTCTATAAACCAGGATTCACTGAACAGAGATCAGGAGCAGGAAACCTGGCTGATTTCCTCTCTCTCTCTCTAACCCAGGAATCACTGAACAGTGATCAGGATCAGAATCCCTGGCTGAAATCCCCTCTCTGCCTTTCTAACCCAGGAATAACTGGACAGTGATCAGCAGCAGGAACCCTGGCTGATTTCTCCACTCTCTCTAACCCAAGGATCACTGGACAGTGATCAGCAGCAGGAACCTTGGCTGATTTCTCACCTCTCACTCTCTCTAAACCGGGGATCACTGTACAGTGATCAAGAGTAGGAACCCTGGCTGATTTCCCCTCTCTTTCTCTCTCTTTCTAACCAAGGGATCATTGAACAGTGATCAGGAGCAGGAACCCAGGCTGATTTCCACTATCTCTCTCTAACTCAGGGATTACTGCACAGTGATCAGGAACAGGAACGCTGGCTGAATTCCTATCTCTCTCTCTCTCTCTCTCTCCAAACCAGGAATCACTGGACAGAGGTCAGCAGCAGGAACCTTGGCAGATTTCCCCCCTCTCTCTCTAACCTGAGGATCACTGGACAGTGATCAGAAACCCGGGAGGATTTCCACTATCTCTCTCTAACTCAGGGATCACTGGACAGTGATCAGGAGCAGGAACCCTGGCTGATTTCCCCTCTCTCTCACTAATCCAGGGATCACTGGACAGGGATCAGCAGCAGGAACCTTGGCTGATTTCTCGCCCTCTCTCTCTCTAACCCGGGGATCACTTGACCGTGATCAAGAGCAGGAACCCAGGCTGATTTCCCCTCTCTCACTCTCTCTCTCTTTACACTAGGGATCACTGGACAGTGAGCAGGAGCAGGAACCCTGGCTGATCTCCCCTCTCTTTTTCTCTTTAACCCAGGGATCACTGGACAGTGATCAGGAGCAGGAACCTTGGCTGATTTCCACCCTCTCTCTCTAACCTGAGGAACACTGGACAGTGATCAGAAACCCGGGAGGATTTCCACTGTCTCTCTCTAATTCAGGGATCACTGGACAGTGATCAGGAGCAGGAACCCTGGCTGATTTCCCTTCTCTCTCACTAACCCAGGGATCACTGGACAGGGATCAGCAGCAGGAACCTTGGCTGATTTCTCGCCCTCTCTCTCTCTAATCCGGGGATCACTTGACCGTGATCAAGAGCAGGAACCCAGGCTGATTTCCCCTCTCTCACTCTCTCTCTCTTTAAACCAGGGATCACTGGACAGTAAGCAGGAGCCAGAACCCTGGCTGATTTCCCCTCTCTCTCTGAACAAGGGATCACTGGACAGTGATCAGAAGCAGGAATCCTGGCTGATTTCTCCACTCTCTCTAACCCAGCGATCACTGGACAGTGATCAGGAGCAGGAACCCTGGCTGATTTCCTCTCTCTCTCTCTAACCCAGGGATCACTGGACAGTGAACAGGAGTAGGAGCCCTGGCTGATTTCCCCTCTATATCTCTCTCTATAAACCAGGATTCACTGAACAGAGATCAGGAGCAGGAAACCTGGCTGATTTCCTCTCTCTCTCTCTAACCCAGGAATCACTGAACAGTGATCAGGATCAGAATCCCTGGCTGATATCCCCTCTCTGCCTTTCTAACCCAGGAATAACTGGACAGTGATCAGCAGCAGGAACCTTGGCTGATTTCTCCACTCTCTCTAACCCAAGGATCACTGGACAGTGATCAGCAGCAGGAACCTTGGCTGATTTCTCACCTCCCACTCTCTCTAAACCGGGGATCACTGTACAGTAATCAAGAGTAGGAACCCTGGCTGATTTCCCCTCTCTTTCTCTCTCTTTCTAACCAAGGGATCATTGAACAGTGATCAGGAGCAGGAACCCTGGCTGATTTCCACTATCTCTCTCTAACTCAGGGATTACTGCACAGTGATCAGGAACAGGAACGCTGGCTGAATTCCTATCTCTCTCTCTCTCTCTCTCTCCAAACCAGGAATCACTGGACAGAGGTCAGCAGCAGGAACCTTGGCAGATTTCCCCCCTCTCTCTCTAACCTGAGGATCACTGGACAGTGATCAGAAACCCGGGAGGATTTCCACTATCTCTCTCTAACTCAGGGATCACTGGACAGTGATCAGGAGCAGGAACCCTGGCTGACTTCCCCTCTCTCTCACTAACCCAGGGATCACTGGACAGGGATCAGCAGCAGGAACCTTGGCTGATTTCTTGCCCTCTCTCTCTCTCTAACCAGGGGATCACTTGACCGTGATCAAGAGCAGGAACCCAGGCTGATTTCCCCTCTCTCACTCTCTCTCTCTTTAAACCAGGGATCACTGGACAGTGAGCAGGAGCCAGAACCCTGGCTGATTTCCCCTCTCTCTCTGAACCAGGGATCACTGGACAGTGATCAGAAGCAGGAAACATGGCTGATATCCTCTCACTATCTCTATCCAAGTGATCACTGGACAGTGATCAGAAGCAGGAATCCTGGCTGATTTCTCCACTCTCTCTAACCCAGGGATCACTGGACAGTGATCAGGAGCAGGAACCCTGGCTGATTTCCCCTCACTCTCTAACCCAGGGATCACTGGACAGTGATCAGGAGCTGGAACCCTGGCTGATTTCCCCTCTCTCTTTCTCTTTAAACCAGGGATCACTGGACAGTGATCAGGAGCAGGAACCCTGGCTGATTTCCCCTCTCTCTTTCTCTTTAACCCAGGGATCACTGGATAGTGATCAGGAGTAGGAACCCTGGCTGATTTCCCCTCTATATCTCTCTCTATAAACCAGGATTCACTGAACAGAGATCAGGATCAGGAACCCTGGCTGATTTCTCCTCTCTCTCTCTAACCCAGGAATCACTGAACAGTGATCAGGATCAGAATCCCTGGCTGATATCCCCTCTCTGCCTTTCTAACCCAGGAATAACTGGACAGTGATCAGCAGCAGGAACCTTGGCTGATTTCTCCACTCTCTCTAACCCAAGGATCACTGGACAGTGATCAGCAGCAGGAACCTTGGCTGATTTCCCCACTCTCTCTAACCCAAGGATCACTGGACAGTGATCAGCAGCAGGAACTTTGGCTGATTTCTCACCTCTCACTCTCTCTAAACCGGGGATCACTGTACAGTGATCAAGAGTAGGAACCCTGGCTGATTTCCCCTCTCTTTCTCTCTCTTTCTAACCAAGGGATCATTGAACAGTGATCAGGAGCAGGAACCCAGGCTGATTTCCACTATCTCTCTCTAACTCAGGGATTACTGCACAGTGATCAGGAACAGGAACGCTGGCTGAATTCCTCTCTCTCTCTCTCTCTCTCCAAACCAGGAATCACTGGACAGAGATCAGCAGCAGGCACCTTGGCTGATTTCCCCCCTCTCTCTCTAACCTGAGGATCACTGGACAGTGATCATAAACCCAGGAGGATTTCCACTATCTCTCTCTAACTCAGGGATCACTGGACAGTGATCAGGAGCAGGAACCCTGGCTGATTTCCCCTCTCTCTCACTAACCCAGGGATCACTGGACAGGGATCAGCAGCAGGAACCTTGGCTGATTTCTCGCCCTCTCTCTCTCTAACCCGGGGATCACTTGACCGTGATCAAGAGCAGGAACCCAGGCTGATTTCCCCTCTCTCACTCTCTCTCTCTTTAAACCAGGGATCACTGGACAGTGAGCAGGAGCCAGAAGCCTGGCTGATTTCCCCTCTCTCTCTGAACCAGGGATCACTGGACAGTGATCAGGAGCAGGAACCCTGGCTGATTTCCCCTCTCTCTCTGAACCAGGGATCACTGGACAGTGATCAGAAGCAGGAAACATGGCTGATATCCTCTCACTATCTCTATCCAAGTGATCACTGGACAGTGATCAGAAGCAGGAGTCCTGGCTGATTTCTCCACTCTCTCTAACCCAGGGATCACTGGACAGTGATCAGAAGCAGGAATCCTGGCTGATTTCTCCACTCTCTCTAACCCAGGGATCACTGGACAGTGATCAGGAGCAGGAACCCTGGCTGATTTCCTCTCTCGCTCTCTAAACCAGGGATCACTGGACAGTGATCAGGAGCAGGAATCCTGGCTGATTTCCCCTCACTCTCTAACCCGGGGATCACTGGACAGTGATCAGGAGCTGGAACCCTGGCTGATTTCCCCTCTCTCTTTCTCTTTAACCCAGGGATCACTGGACAGTGATCAGGAGTAGGAACCCTGGCTGATTTCCCCTCTATATCTCTCTGTATAAACCAGGATTCACTGCACAGAGATCAGGAGCAGGAAACCTGGCTGATTTCCTCTCTCTCTCTCTAACCCAGGAATCACTGAACAGTGATCAGGATCAGAATCCCTGGCTGATATCCCCTCTCTGCCTTTCTAACCCAGGAATAACTGGACAGTGATCAGCAGCAGGAACCTTGGCTGATTTCTCCACTCTCTCTAACCCAAGGATCACTGGACAGTGATCAGCAGCAGGAACCTTGGCTGATTTCTCACCTCTCACTCTCTCTAATCCGGGGATCACTGTACAGTGATCAAGAGTAGGAACCCTGGCTGATTTCCCCTCTCTTTCTCTCTCTTTCTAACCAAGGGATCATTGAACAGTGATCAGGAGCAGGAACCCAGGCTGATTTCCACTATCTCTCTCTAACTCAGGGATTACTTTACCGTGATCAGGAACAGGAACGCTGGCTGAAGTCCTATCTCTCTCTCTCTCTCCAAAACAGGAATCACTGGACAGAGGTCAGCAGCAGGAACCTTGGCAGATTTCCCCCCTCTCTCTCTAACCTGAGGATCACTGGACAGTGATCAGAAACCCGGGAGGATTTCCACTATCTCTCTCTAACTCAGGGATCACTGGACAGTGATCAGGAGCAGGAACCCTGGCTGATTTCCCCTCTCTCTCACTAATCCAGGGATCACTGGACAGGGATCAGCAGCAGGAACCTTGGCTGATTTCTCGCCCTCTCTCTCTCTAACCCGGGGATCACTTGACCGTGAACAAGAGCAGGAACCCAGGCTGATTTCCCCTCTCTCACTCTCTCTCTCTTTACACTAGGGATCACTGGACAGTGAGCAGGAGCAGGAACCCTGGCTGATTTCCCCTCTCTCTTTCTCTTTAACCCAGGGATCACTGGACAGTGATCAGGAGCAGGAACTCTGGCTGATTTCCCCTCTATATCTCTCTCTATAAACCAGGATTCACTGAACAGAGATCAGGAGCAGGAACCCTGGCTGATTTCCCCTCTCTCTCTCTCTAACCCAGGAATCACTGAACAGTGATCAGGATCAGAATCCCTGGCTGATATCCCCTCTCTGCCTTTCTAACCCAGGAATAACTGGACAGTGATCAGCAGCAGGAACCTTGGCTGATTTCTCCACTCTCTCTAACCCAAGGATCACTGGACAGTGATCAGCAGCAGGAACCTTGGCTGATTTCTCACCTCTCACTCTCTCTAAACCGGGGATCACTGTACAGTGATCAAGAGTAGGAACCCTGGCTAATTTCCCCTCTCTTTCTCTCTCTTTCTAACCAAGGGATCATTGAACAGTGATCAGCAGCAGGAACCCTGGCTGATTTCCACTATCTCTCTCTAACTCAGGGATTACTGCACAGTGATCAGGAACAGGAACGCTGGCTGAATTCCTATCTCTCTCTCTCTCTCTCTCTCCAAACCAGGAATCACTGGACAGAGATCAGCAGCAGGAACCTTGGCTGATTTCCCCCCTCTCTCTCTAACCTGAGGATCACTGGACAGTGATCATAAACCCAGGAGGATTTCCACTATCTCTCTCTAACTCAGGGATCACTGGACAGTGATCAGGAGCAGGAACCCTGGCTGATTTCCCCTCTCTCTCACTAACCCAGGGATCACTGGACAGGGATCAGCAGCAGGAACCTTGGCTGATTTCTCGCCCTCTCTCTCTCTAACCCGGGGATCACTTGACCGTGATCAAGAGCAGGAACCCAGGCTGATTTCCCCTCTCTCACTCTCTCTCTCTTTAAACCAGGGATCACTGGACAGTGAGCAGGAGCCAGACCCCTGGCTGATTTACCCTCTCTCTCTGAACCAGGGATCACTGGACAGTGATCAGGAGCAGGAACCCTGGCTGATTTCCCCTCTCTCTCTGAACCAGGGATCACTGGACAGTGATCAGAAGCAGGAAACATGGCTGATATCCTCTCACTATCTCTATCCAAGTGATCACTGGACAGTGATCAGAAGCAGGAGTCCTGGCTGATTTCTCCACTCTCTCTAACCCAGGGATCACTGGACAGTGATCAGAAGCAGGAATCCTGGCTGATTTCTCCACTCTCTCTAACCCAGGGATCACTGGACAGTGATCAGGAGCAGGAACCCTGGCTGATTTCCTCTCTCGCTCTCTAAACCAGGGATCACAGGACAGTGATCAGGAGCAGGAACCCTGGCTGATTTCCCCTCACTCTCTGACCCAGGGATCACTGGACAGTGATCAGGAGCTGGAACCTTGGCTGATTTCCCCTCTCTCTTTCTCTTTAACCCAGGGATCACTGGACAGTGATCAGGAGTAGGAACCCTGGCTGATTTCCCCTCTATATCTCTCTCTATAAACCAGGATTCACTGAACAGAGATCAGGAGCAGGAAACCTGGCTGATTTCCTCTCTCTCTCTCTAACCCAGAAATCACTGAACAGTGATCAGGATCAGAATCCCTGGCTGATATCCCCTCTCTGCCTTTCTAACCCAGGAATAACTGGACAGTGATCAGCAGCAGGAACCTTGGCTGATTTCTCCACTCTCTCTAACCCAAGGATCACTGGACAGTGATCAGCAGCAGGAACCTTGGCTGATTTCTCACCTCTCACTCTCTCTAATCCGGGGATCACTGTACAGTGATCAAGAGTAGGAACCCTGGCTGATTTCCCCTCTCTTTCTCTTTCTTTCTAACCAAGGGATCATTGAACAGTGATCAGGAGCAGGAACCCAGGCTGATTTCCACTATCTCTCTCTAACTCAGGGATTACTGCACAGTGATCAGGAACAGGAACGCTGGCTGAAGTCCTATCTCTCTCTCTCTCTCTCTCTCCAAACCAGGAATCACTGGACAGAGGTCAGCAGCAGAAACCTTGGCAGATTTCCCCCCTCTCTCTCTAACCTGAGGATCACTGGACAGTGATCAGAAACCCGGGAGGATTTCCACTATCTCTCTCTAACTCAGGGATCACTGGACAGTGATCAGGAGCAGGAACCCTGGCTGATTTCCCCTCTCTCTCACTAATCCAGGGATCACTGGACAGGGATCAGCAGCAGGAACCTTGCCTGATTTCTTGCCCTCTCTCTCTCTAACCCGGGGATCACTTGACCGTGATCAAGAGCAGGAACCCAGGCTGATTTCCCCTCTCTCACTCTCTCTCTCTTTACACTAGGGATCACTGGACAGTGAGCAGGAGCAGGAACCCTGGCTGATTTCCCCTCTCTCTTTCTCTTTAACCCAGGGATCACTGGACAGTGATCAGGAGCAGGAACTCTGGCTGATTTCCCCTCTATATCTCTCTCTATAAACCAGGATTCACTGAACAGAGATCAGGAGCAGGAACCCTGGCTGATTTCCCCTCTCTCTCTCTCTAACCCAGGAATCACTGAACAGTGATCAGGATCAGAATCCCTGGCTGATATCCCCTCTCTGCCTTTCTAACCCAGGAATAACTGGACAGTGATCAGCAGCAGGAACCTTGGCTGATTTCTCCACTCTCTCTAACCCAAGGATCACTGGACAGTGATCAGCAGCAGGAACCTTGGCTGATTTCTCACCTCTCACTCTCTCTAAACCGGGGATCACTGTACAGTGATCAAGAGTAGGAACCCTGGCTAATTTCCCCTCTCTTTCTCTCTCTTTCTAACCAAGGGATCATTGAACAGTGATCAGCAGCAGGAACCCTGGCTGATTTCCACTATCTCTCTCTAACTCAGGGATTACTGCACAGTGATCAGGAACAGGAACGCTGCCTGAATTCCTCTCTCTCTCTCTCTCTCTCTCCAAACCAGGAATCACTGGACAGAGATCAGCAGCAGGAACCTTGGCTGATTTCCCCCCTCTCTCTCTAACCTGAGGATCACTGGACAGTGATCATAAACCCAGGAGGATTTCCACTATCTCTCTCTAACTCAGGGATCACTGGACAGTGATCAGGAGCAGGAACCCTGGCTGATTTCCTCTCTCGCTCTCTAAACCAGGGATCACTGGACAGTGATCAGGAGCAGGAACCCTGGCTGATTTCCCCTCACTCTCTAACCCAGGGATCACTGGACAGTGATCAGGAGCTGGAACCCTGGCTGATTTCCCCTCTCTCTTTCTCTTTAACCCAGGGATCACTGGACAGTGATCAGGAGTAGGAACCCTGGCTGATTTCCCCTCTATATCTCTCTCTATAAACCAGGATTCACTGAACAGAGATCAGGAGCAGGAAACCTGGCTGATTTCCTCTCTCTCTCTCTAACCCAGAAATCACTGAACAGTGATCAGGATCAGAATCCCTGGCTGATATCCCCTCTCTGCCTTTCTAACCCAGGAATAACTGGACAGTGATCAGCAGCAGGAACCTTGGCTGATTTCTCCACTCTCTCTAACCCAAGGATCACTGGACAGTGATCAGCAGCAGGAACCTTGGCTGATTTCTCACCTCTCACTCTCTCTAATCCGGGGATCATTGAACAGTGATCAGGAGCAGGAACCCAGGCTGATTTCCACTATCTCTCTCTAACTCAGGGATTACTGCACAGTGATCAGGAACAGGAACGCTGGCTGAAGTCCTATCTCTCTCTCTCTCTCCAAACCAGGAATCACTGGACAGAGGTCAGCAGCAGGAACCTTGGCAGATTTCCCCCCTCTCTCTCTAACCTGAGGATCACTGGACAGTGATCAGAAACCCGGGAGGATTTCCACTATCTCTCTCTAACTCAGGGATCACTGGACAGTGATCAGGAGCAGGAACCCTGGCTGATTTCCCCTCTCTCTCACTAATCCAGGGATCACTGGACAGGGATCAGCAGCAGGAACCTTGGCTGATTTCTCGCCCTCTCTCTCTCTAACCCGGGGATCACTTGACCGTGATCAAGAGCAGGAACCCAGGCTGATTTCCCCTCTCTCACTCTCTCTCTCTTTACACTAGGGATCACTGGACAGTGAGCAGGAGCAGGAACCCTGGCTGATTTCCCCTCTCTCTTTCTCTTTAACCCAGGGATCACTGGACAGTGATCAGGAGCAGGAACTCTGGATGATTTCCCTTCTATATCTCTCTCTATAAACCAGGATTCACTGAACAGAGATCAGGAGCAAGAACCCTGGCTGATTTCCCCTTTCTCGCTCTCTAACCCAGGGATCACTGGACAGTGATCAGGAGCAGGAACCCTGGCTGATTTCCCCTCTCTCTCTGAACCAGGGATCACTGGACAGTGATCAGAAGCAGGAAACATGGCTGATATCCTCTCACTATCTCTATCCCAGTGATCACTGGACAGTGATCAGAAGCAGGAATCCTGGCTGATTTCTCCACTCTCTCTAACCCAGGGATCACTGGACAGTGATCAGGAGCAGGAAACATAGCTCATATCCTCTCACTATCTCTATCCAAGTGATCACTGGACAGTGATCAGAAGCAGGAGTCCTGGCTGATTTCTCCACTCTCTCTCACCCAGGGATCACTGGACAGTGATCAGAAGCAGGAATCCTGGCTGATTTCTCCACTCTCTCTAACACAGGGATCACTGGACAGTGATCAGGGGCAGGAACCCTGGCTGATTTCCTCTCTCGCTCTCTAAACCAGGGATCACTGGACAGTGATCAGGAGCAGGAACCCTGGCTGATTTCCCCTCACTCTCTAACCCAGGGATCACTGGAGAGTGATCAGGATCTGGAACCCTGGCTGATTTCCACTCTCTCTTTCTCTTTAACCCAGGGATCACTGGATAGTGATCAGGAGTAGGAACCCTGGCTGATTTCCCCTCTATATCTCTCTCTATAAACCAGGATTCACTGAACAGAGATCAGGAGCAGGAAACCTGGCTGATTTCCTCTCTCTCTCTCTAACCCAGGATTCACTGAACAGTGATCAGGATCAGAATCCCTGGCTGATATCCCCTCTCTGCCTTTCTAACCCAGGAATAACTGGACAGTGATAAGCAGCAGGAACCTTGGCTGATTTCCCCACTCTCTCTAACCCAAGGATCACTGGACAGTGATCAGCAGCAGGAACCTTGGCTGATTTCTCACCTCCCACTCTCTCTAAACCGGGGTTCACTGTACAGTGATCAAGAGTAGGAACCCTGGCTGATTTCCCCTCTCTTTCTCTCTCTTTCTAACCAAGGGATCATTGAACAGTGATCAGGAGCAGGAACCCTGGCTGATTTCCACTATCTCTCTCTAACTCAGGGATTACTGCACAGTGATCAGGAACAGGAACGCTGCCTGAATTCCTGTCTCACTCTCTCTCTCTCTCTCTCTCTCTCTCTCCAAACCAGGAATCACTGGACAGAGATCAGCAGCAGGAACCTTGGCTGATTTCCACCCTCTCTCTCTAACCTGAGGAAAACTGGACAGTGATCAGAAACCCGGGAGGATTTCCACTATCTCTCTCTAACTCAGGGATCACTGGACAGTGATCAGGAGCAGGAACCCTGGCTGATTTCCCTTCTCTCTCACTAACCGAGGGATCACTGGACAGGGATCAGCAGCAGGTACCTTGGCTGATTTCTCGCCCTCTCTCTCTCTAACCCGGGGATCACTTGACCGTGATCAAGTGCAGGAACCCAGGCTGATTTCCCCTCTCTCACTCTCTCTCTCTTTAAACCAGGGATCACTGGACAGTGAGCAGGAGCCAGAACCCTGGCTGATTTCCCCTCTCTCTCTGAACCAGGGATCACTGGACAGTGATCAGGAGCAGGAAACATGGCTGATATCCTCTCTCTATCTCTATCCAAGTGATCACTGGACAGTGATCAGAAGCAGGAATCCTGGCTGATTTCTCCACTCTCTCTAACCCAGGGATCACTGGACAGTGATCAGGAGCAGGAACCCTGGCTGATTTCCTCTCTCGCTCTCTAACCCAGGGATCACTGGACAGTGATCAGGATCAGGAACCCTGGCTGATTTCCCCTCTCTCTTTCTCTTTAACCCAGGGATCACTGGACAGTGATCAGGATCAGAATCCCTGGCTGATATCCCCTCTCTGCCTTTCTAACCCAGGAATAACTGGACAGTGATCAGCAGCAGGAACCTTGGCTGATTTCTCCACTCTCTCTAACCCAAGGATCACTGGACAGTGATCAGCAGCAGGAACCTTGGCTGATTTCTCACCTCCCACTCTCTCTAAACCAGGGATCACTGTACAGTGATCAAGAGTAGGAACCCTGGCTGATTTCCCCTCTCTTTCTCTCTCTTTCTAACCAAGGGATCATTGAACAGTGATCAGGAGCAGGAACCCTGGCTGATTTCCACTATCTCTCTCTAACTCAGGGATTACTGCACAATGATCAGGAACAGGAACGCTGGCTGAATTCCTATCTCTCTCTCTCTCTCTCTCCAAACCAGGAATCACTGGACAGAGATCAGCAGCAGGAACCTTGGCTGATTTCCCCCCTCTCTCTCTAACCTGAGGATCACTGGACAGTGATCAGAAAACCAGGAGGATTTCCACTATCTCTCTCTAACTCAGGGATCACTGGACAGTGATCAGGAGCAGGAACCCTGGCTGATTTCCCCTCTCTCTCACTAACCCAGGGATCACTGGACAGGGATCAGCAGCAGGAACCTTGGCTGATTTCTCGGCCTCTCTCTCTCTAACCCGGGGATCACTTGACCATGATCAAGAGCAGGAACCCAGGCTGATTTCCCCTCTCTCACTCTCTCTCTCTTTAAACCAGGGATCACTGGACAGTGAACAGGAGCCAGAACCCTGGTTGATTTCCCCTCTCTTTCTGAACCTGGGATCACTGGACAGTGATCAGAAGCAGGAATCCTGGCTGATTTCTCCACTCTCTCTAACCCAGGGATCACTGGACAGTGATCAGGCGCAGGAACCGTGGCTGATTTCCTCTCTCGCTCTCTAAACCAGGGATCACTGGACAGTGATCAGGAGCAGGAACCCTGGCTGATTTCCCCTCAGTCTCTAACCCAGGGATCACTGGACAGTGATCAGGAGCTGGACCCCAGGCTGATTTCCACTCTCTCTTTCTCTTTAACCCAGGGATCACTGGATAGTGATCAGGAGTAGGAACCCTGGCTGATTTCCCCTCTATATCTCTCTCTATAAACCAGGATTCACTGAACAGAGATCAGGAGCAGGAAACCTGGCTGATTTCCTCTCTCTCTCTCTAACCCAGGAATCACTGAACAGTGATCAGGATCAGAATCCCTGGCTGATATCCCCTCTCTGCCTTTCTAACCCAGGAATAACTGGACAGTGATCAGCAGCAGGAACCTTGGCTGATTTCCCCACTCTCTCTAACCCAAGGATCACTGGACAGTGATCAGCAGCAGGAACCTTGGCTGATTTCTCACCTCCCACTCTCTCTAAACCGGGGATCACTGTACAGTGATCAAGAGTAGGAACCCTGGCTGATTTCCCCACTCTTTCTCTCTCTTTCTAACCAAGGGATCATTGAACAGTGATCAGGAGCAGGAACCCTGGCTGATTTCCACTATCTCTCTCTAACTCAGGGATTACTGCACAGTGATCAGGAACAGGAACGCTGCCTGAATTCCTGTCTCACTCTCTCTCTCTCTCTCTCCCTCTCTCCAAACCAGGAATCACTGGACAGAGATCAGCAGCAGGAACCTTGGCTGATTTCCACCCTCTCTCTCTAACCTGAGGAACACTGGACAGTGATCAGAAACCCGGGAGGATTTCCACTATCACTCTCTAACTCAGGGATCACTGGACAGTGATCAGGAGCAGGAACCCTGGCTGATTTCCCTTCTCTCTCACTAACCGAGGGATCACTGGACAGGGATCAGCAGCAGGTACCTTGGCTGATTTCTCGCCCTCTCTCTCTCTAACCCGGGGATCACTTGACCGTGATCAAGTGCAGGAACCCAGGCTGAATTCCCCTCTCTCACTCTCTCTCTCTTTAAACCAGGGATCACTGGACAGTGAGCAGGAGCCAGAACCCTGGCTGATTTCCCCTCTCTCTCTGAACCAGGGATCACTGGACAGTGATCAGGAGCAGGAAACATGGCTGATATCCTCTCTCTATCTCTATCCAAGTGATCACTGGACAGTGATCAGAAGCAGGAATCCTGGCTGATTTCTCCACTCTCTCTAACCCAGGGATCACTGGACAGTGAACAGGAGCCAGAACCCTGGTTGATTTCCCCTCTCTTTCTGAACCTGGGATCACTGGACAGTGATCAGAAGCAGGAATCCTGGCTGATTTCTCCACTCTCTCTAACCCAGGGATCACTGGACAGTGATCAGGAGCAGGAACCCTGGCTGATTTCCCCTCTCTCTTTCTCTTTAACCCAGGGATCACTGGACAGTGATCAGGAGTAGGAACCCTGGCTGATTTCCCCTCTCTCTCTCTAACCCAGGAATCACTGAACAGTGATCAGGATCAGAATCCCTGGCTGATATCCCCTCTCTGCCTTTCTAACCCAGGAATAACTGGACAGTGATCAGCAGCAGGAACCTTGGCTGATTTCTCCACTCTCTCTAACCCAAGGATCACTGGACAGTGATCAGCAGCAGGAACCTTGGCTGATTTCTCACCTCCCACTCTCTCTAAACCGGGGATCACTGTACAGTGATCAAGAGTAGGAACCCTGGCTGATTTCCCCTCTCTTTCTCTCTCTTTCTAACCAAGGGATCATTGAACAGTGATCAGGAGCAGGAACCCTGGCTGATTTCCACTATCTCTCTCTAACTCAGGGATTACTGCACAGTGATCAGGAACAGGAACGCTGGCTGAATTCCTATCTCTCTCTCTCTCTCTCTCCAAACCAGGAATCACTGGACAGAGATCAGCAGCAGGAACCTTGGCTGATTTCCCCCCTCTCTCTCTAACCTGAGGATCACTGGACAGTGATCAGAAAACCAGGAGGATTTCCACTATCTCTCTCTAACTCAGGGATCACTGGACAGTGATCAGGAGCAGGAACCCTGGCTGATTTCCCCTCTCTCTCACTAACCCAGGGATCACTGGACAGGGATCAGCAGCAGGAACCTTGGCTGATTTCTCGCCCTCTCTCTCTCTAACCCGGGGATCACTTGACCGTGATCAAGAGCAGGAACCCAGGCTGATTTCCCCTCTCTCACTCTCTCTCTCTTTAAACCAGGGATCACTGGACAGTGAACAGGAGCCAGAACCCTGGTTGATTTCCCCTCTCTTTCTGAACCTGGGATCACTGGACAGTGATCAGAAGCAGGAATCCTGGCTGATTTCTCCACTCTCTCTAACCCAGGGATCACTGGACAGTGATCAGGAGCAGGAACCGTGGCTGATTTCCTCTCTCGCTCTCTAAACCAGGGATCACTGGACAGTGATCAGGAGCAGGAACCCTGGCTGATTTCCCCTCAGTCTCTAACCCAGGGATCACTGGACAGTGATCAGGAGCTGGACCCCAGGCTGATTTCCACTCTCTCTTTCTCTTTAACCCAGGGATCACTGGACAGTGATCAGGAGTAGGAGCCCTGGCTGATTTCCCCTCTATATCTCTCTCTATAAACCAGTATTCACTGAACAGAGATCAGGAGCAGGAAACCTGGCTGATTTCCTCTCTCTCTCTCTAACCCAGGAATCACTGAACAGTGATCAGGATCAGAATCCCTGGCTGATATCCCCTCTCTGCCTTACTAACCCAGGAATAACTGGACAGTGATCAGGAGCAGGAACCTTGGCTGATTTCTGCACTCTCTCTAAGCCAAGGATCACTGGACAGTGATCAGCAGCAGGAACCTTGGCTGATTTCTCACCTCTCACTCTCTCTAAACCGGGGATCACTGTACAGTGATCAAGAGTAGGAACCCTGGCTGATTTCCCCTCTCTTTCTCTCTCTTTCTAACCAAGGGATCATTGAACAGTGATCAGGAGCAGGAACCCTGGCTGATTTCCCCTCTCTCTCTCTAACCCAGGAATCACTGAACAGTGATCAGGATCAGAATCCCTGGCTGATATCCCCTCTCTGCCTTTCTAACCCAGGAATAACTGGACAGTGATCAGCAGCAGGAACCTTGGCTGATTTCTCCACTCTCTCTAACCCAAGGATCACTGGACAGTGATCAGCAGCAGGAACCTTGGCTGATTTCTCACCTCCCACTCTCTCTAAACCGGGGATCACTGTACAGTGATCAAGAGTAGGAACCCTGGCTGATTTCCCCACTCTTTCTCTCTCTTTCTAACCAAGGGATCATTGAACAGTGATCAGGAGCAGGAACACTGGCTGATTTCCACTATCTCTCTCTAACTCAAGGATTACTGCACAGTGATCAGGAACAGGAACGCTGGCTGAATTCCTATCTCTCTCTCTCTCTCTCTCCAAACCAGGAATCACTGGACAGAGATCAGCAGCAGGAACCTTGGCTGATTTCCCCCCTCTCTCTCTAACCTGAGGATCACTGGACAGTGATCAGAAAACCAGGAGGATTTCCACTATCTCTCTCTAACTCAGGGATCACTGGGCAGTGATCAGGAGCAGGAACCCTGGCTGATTTCCCCTCTCTCTCACTAACCCAGGGATCACTGGACAGGGATCAGCAGCAGGAACCTTGGCTGATTTCTCGCCCTCTCTCTCTCTAACCCGGGGATCACTTGACCGTGATCAAGAGCAGGAACCCAGGCTGATTTCCCCTCTCTCACTCTCTCTCTCTTTAAACCAGGGATCACTGGACAGTGAACAGGAGCCAGAACCCTGGTTGATTTCCCCTCTCTTTCTGAACCTGGGATCACTGGACAGTGATCAGAAGCAGGAATCCTGGCTGATTTCTCCACTCTCTCTAACCCAGGGATCACTGGACAGTGATCAGGAGCAGGAACCGTGGCTGATTTCCTCTCTCGCTCTCTAAACCAGGGATCACTGGACAGTGATCAGGAGCAGGAACCCTGGCTGATTTCCCCTCAGTCTCTAACCCAGGGATCACTGGACAGTGATCAGGAGCTGGACCCCAGGCTGATTTCCACTCTCTCTTTCTCTTTAACCCAGGGATCACTGGACAGTGATCAGGAGTAGGAGCCCTGGCTGATTTCCCCTCTATATCTCTCTCTATAAACCAGTATTCACTGAACAGAGATCAGGAGCAGGAAACCTGGCTGATTTCCTCTCTCTCTCTCTAACCCAGGAATCACTGAACATTGATCAGGATCAGAATCCCTGGCTGATATCCCCTCTCTGCCTTACTAACCCAGGAATAACTGGACAGTGATCAGGAGCAGGAACCTTGGCTGATTTCTGCACTCTCTCTAACCCAAGGATCACTGGACAGTGATCAGCAGCAGGAACCTTGGCTGATTTCTCACCTCTCACTCTCTCTAAACCGGGGATCACTGTACAGTGATCAAGAGTAGGAACCCTGGCTGATTTCCCCTCTCTTTCTCTCTCTTTCTAACCAAGGGATCATTGAACAGTGATCAGGAGCAGGAACCCTGGCTGATTTCCACTATCTCTCTCTAACTCAGGGATTACTGCACAGTGATCAGGAACAGGAACGCTGGCTGAATTCCTATCTCTCTCTCTCTCTCTCTCTCTCCAAACCAGGAATCACTGGACAGAGGTCAGCAGCAGGAACCTTGGCTGATTTCCCCCCTCTCTCTCTAACCTGAGGATCACTGGACAGTGATCAGAAACCCGGGAGGATTTCCACTATCTCTCTCTAACTCAGGGATCACTGGACAGTGATCAGGAGCAGGAACCCTGGCTGATTTCCCCTCACTCTCACTAACCCAGGGATCACTGGACAGGGATCAGCAGCAGGAACCTTGGCTGATTTCTCGCCCTCTCTCTCTCTAACCCGGGGATCACTTGACCGTGATCAAGAGCAGGAACCCAGGCTGATTTCCCCTGTCTCACTCTCTCTCTCTTTAAACCAGGGATCACTGGACAGTGAGCAGGAGCAGGAACCCTGGCTGATTTCCCCTCTCTCTTTCTCTTTAACCCAGAGATCACTGGACAGTGATCAGGAGCAGGAACCCTGGCTGATTTCCCCTCTATATCTCTCTCTATAAACCAGGATTCACTGAACAGAGATCAGGAGCAGGAAACCTGGCTGATTTCCTCTCTCTCTCTCTAACCCAGGGATCACTGAACAAAGATCAGGAGCAGGAAACCTGGCTGATTTCCTCTCTCTCTCTCTAACCCAGGAATCACTGAACAGTGATCAGGATCAGAATCCCTGGCTGATATCCCCTCTCTGCCTTTCTAACCCAGGAATAACTGGACAGTGATCAGCAGCAGGAACCTTGGCTCATTTCCCCCCTCTCTCTCTAACCCGAGGAACACTGGACAGTGATCAGAAACCCGGGCGAATTTCCACTATCTCTCTCTAACCCAGGGATCACTGGACAGGGATCAGCAGCAGGAACCTTGGCTGATTTCTCGCCCTCTCTCTCTCTAACCCGGGGATCACTTGACCGTGATCAAGAGCAGGAACCCAGGCTGATTTCCCCTCTCTCACTCTCTCTCTGTTTAAACCAGGGATCACTGGACAGTGAACAGGAGCCAGAACCCTGGTTGATTTCCCCTCTCTCTCTGAACCTGGGATCGCTGGACAGTGATCAGAAGCAGGAAACATGGCTGATTTCTCCACTCTCTCTAACCCAGGGATCACTGGACAGTGATCAGGAGCAGGAACCCTGGCTGATTTCCTCTCTCGCTCTCTAAACCAGGGATCACTGGACAGTGATCAGGAGCAGGAACCCTGGCTGATTTCCCCTCACTCTCTAACCCAGGGATCACTGGACAGTGATCAGGAGCTGGACCCCAGGCTGATTTCCACTCTCTCTTTCTCTTTAAACCAGGGATCACTGGACAGTGATCAGAAGCAGGAATCCTGGCTGATTTCTCCACTCTCTCTAACCCAGGGATCACTGGACAGTGATCAGGAGCAGGAACCCTGGCTGATTTCCCCTCACTCTCTAACCCAGGGATCACTGGACAGTGATCAGGAGCTGGAACCCTGGCTGATTTCCCCTCTCTCTTTCTCTTTAAACCAGGGATCACTGGACAGTGATCAGGAGCAGGAACCCTGGCTGATTTCCCCTCTCTCTTTCTCTTTAACCCAGGGATCACTGGATAGTGATCAGGAGTAGGAACCCTGGCTGATTTCCCCTCTATATCTCTCTCTATAAACCAGGATTCACTGAACAGAGATCAGGATCAGGAACCCTGGCTGATTTCTCCTCTCTCTCTCTAACCCAGGAATCACTGAACAGTGATCAGGATCAGAATCCCTGGCTGATATCCCCTCTCTGCCTTTCTAACCCAGGAATAACTGGACAGTGATCAGCAGCAGGAACCTTGGCTGATTTCTCCACTCTCTCTAACCCAAGGATCACTGGACAGTGATCAGCAGCAGGAACCTTGGCTGATTTCCCCACTCTCTCTAACCCAAGGATCACTGGACAGTGATCAGCAGCAGGAACTTTGGCTGATTTCTCACCTCTCACTCTCTCTAAACCGGGGATCACTGTACAGTGATCAAGAGTAGGAACCCTGGCTGATTTCCCCTCTCTTTCTCTCTCTTTCTAACCAAGGGATCATTGAACAGTGATCAGGAGCAGGAACCCAGGCTGATTTCCACTATCTCTCTCTAACTCAGGGATTACTGCACAGTGATCAGGAACAGGAACGCTGGCTGAATTCCTCTCTCTCTCTCTCTCTCTCCAAACCAGGAATCACTGGACAGAGATCAGCAGCAGGCACCTTGGCTGATTTCCACCCTCTCTCTCTAACCTGAGGATCACTGGACAGTGATCATAAACCCAGGAGGATTTCCACTATCTCTCTCTAACTCAGGGATCACTGGACAGTGATCAGGAGCAGGAACCCTGGCTGATTTCCCCTCTCTCTCACTAACCCAGGGATCACTGGACAGGGATCAGCAGCAGGAACCTTGGCTGATTTCTCGCCCTCTCTCTCTCTAACCCGGGGATCACTTGACCGTGATCAAGAGCAGGAACCCAGGCTGATTTCCCCTCTCTCACTCTCTCTCTCTTTAAACCAGGGATCACTGGACAGTGAGCAGGAGCCAGAAGCCTGGCTGATTTCCCCTCTCTCTCTGAACCAGGGATCACTGGACAGTGATCAGGAGCAGGAACCCTGGCTGATTTCCCCTCTCTCTCTGAACCAGGGATCACTGGACAGTGATCAGAAGCAGGAAACATGGCTGATATCCTCTCACTATCTCTATCCAAGTGATCACTGGACAGTGATCAGAAGCAGGAGTCCTGGCTGATTTCTCCACTCTCTCTAACCCAGGGATCACTGGACAGTGATCAGAAGCAGGAATCCTGGCTGATTTCTCCACTCTCTCTAACCCAGGGATCACTGGACAGTGATCAGGAGCAGGAACCCTGGCTGATTTCCTCTCTCGCTCTCTAAACCAGGGATCACTGGACAGTGATCAGGAGCAGGAACCCTGGCTGATTTCCCCTCACTCTCTAACCCGGGGATCACTGGACAGTGATCAGGAGCTGGAACCCTGGCTGATTTCCCCTCTCTCTTTCTCTTTAACCCAGGGATCACTGGACAGTGATCAGGAGTAGGAACCCTGGCTGATTTCCCCTCTATATCTCTCTGTATAAACCAGGATTCACTGCACAGAGATCAGGAGCAGGAAACCTGGCTGATTTCCTCTCTCTCTCTCTAACCCAGGAATAACTGAACAGTGATCAGGATCAGAATCCCTGGCTGATATCCCCTCTCTGCCTTTCTAACCCAGGAATAACTGGACAGTGATCAGCAGCAGGAACCTTGGCTGATTTCTCCACTCTCTCTAACCCAAGGATCACTGGACAGTGATCAGCAGCAGGAACCTTGGCTGATTTCTCACCTCTCACTCTCTCTAATCCGGGGATCACTGTACAGTGATCAAGAGTAGGAACCCTGGCTGATTTCCCCTCTCTTTCTCTCTCTTTCTAACCAAGGGATCATTGAACAGTGATCAGGAGCAGGAACCCAGGCTGATTTCCACTATCTCTCTCTAACTCAGGGATTACTTTACCGTGATCAGGAACAGGAACGCTGGCTGAAGTCCTATCTCTCTCTCTCTCTCTCTCTCTCCAAACCAGGAATCACTGGACAGAGATCAGCAGCAGGAACCTTGGCTGATTTCCCCCCTCTCTCTCTAACCTGAGGATCACTGGACAGTGATCATAAACCCAGGAGGATTTCCACTATCTCTCTCTAACTCAGGGATCACTGGACAGTGATCAGGAGCAGGAACCCTGGCTGATTTCCCCTCTCTCTCTCTAACCCAGGGATCACTGGACAGGGATCAGCAGCAGGAACCTTGGCTGATTTCTCGCCCTCTCTCTCTCTAACCCGGGGATCACTTGACCGTGATCAAGAGCAGGAACCCAGGCTGATTTCCCCTCTCTCACTCTCTCTCTCTTTAAACCAGGGATCACTGGACAGTGAGCAGGAGCCAGACCCCTGGCTGATTTACCCTCTCTCTCTGAACCAGGGATCACTGGACAGTGATCAGGAGCAGGAACCCTGGCTGATTTCCCCTCTCTCTCTGAACCAGGGATCACTGGACAGTGATCAGAAGTAGGAAACATGGCTGATATCCTCTCACTATCTCTATCCAAGTGATCACTGGACAGTGATCAGAAGCAGGAGTCCTGGCTGATTTCTCCACTCTCTCTAACCCAGGGATCACTGGACAGTGATCAGAAGCAGGAATCCTGGCTGATTTCTCCACTCTCTCTAACCCAGGGATCACTGGACAGTGATCAGGAGCAGGAACCCTGGCTGATTTCCTCTCTCGCTCTCTAAACCAGGGATCACTGGACAGTGATCAGGAGCAGGAACCCTGGCTGATTTCCCCTCACTCTCTGACCCAGGGATCACTGGACAGTGATCAGGAGCTGGAACCTTGGCTGATTTCCCCTCTCTCTTTCTCTTTAACCCAGGGATCACTGGACAGTGATCAGGAGTAGGAACCCTGGCTGATTTCCCCTCTATATCTCTCTCTATAAACCAGGATTCACTGAACAGAGATCAGGAGCAGGAAACCTGGCTGATTTCCTCTCTCTCTCTCTAACCCAGAAATCACTGAACAGTGATCAGGATCAGAATCCCTGGCTGATATCCCCTCTCTGCCTTTCTAACCCAGGAATAACTGGACAGTGATCAGCAGCAGGAACCTTGGCTGATTTCTCCACTCTCTCTAACCCAAGGATCACTGGACAGTGATCAGCAGCAGGAACCTTGGCTGATTTCTCACCTCTCACTCTCTCTAATCCGGGGATCACTGTACAGTGATCAAGAGTAGGAACCCTGGCTGATTTCCCCTCTCTTTCTCTTTCTTTCTAACCAAGGGATCATTGAACAGTGATCAGGAGCAGGAACCCAGGCTGATTTCCACTATCTCTCTCTAACTCAGGGATTACTGCACAGTGATCAGGAACAGGAACGCTGGCTGAAGTCCTATCTCTCTCTCTCTCTCTCTCTCCAAACCAGGAATCACTGGACAGAGGTCAGCAGCAGAAACCTTGGCAGATTTCCCCCCTCTCTCTCTAACCTGAGGATCACTGGACAGTGATCAGAAACCCGGGAGGATTTCCACTATCTCTCTCTAACTCAGGGATCACTGGACAGTGATCAGGAGCAGGAACCCTGGCTGATTTCCCCTCTCTCTCACTAATCCAGGGATCACTGGACAGGGTTCAGCAGCAGGAACCTTGGCTGATTTCTTGCCCTCTCTCTCTGTAACCCGGGGATCACTTGACCGTGATCAAGAGCAGGAACCCAGGCTGATTTCCCCTCTCTCACTCTCTCTCTCTTTACACTAGGGATCACTGGACAGTGAGCAGGAGCAGGAACCCTGGCTGATTTCCTCTCTCGCTCTCTAAACCAGGGATCACTGGACAGTGATCAGGAGCAGGAACCCTGGCTGATTTCCCCTCACTCTCTAACCCAGGGATCACTGGACAGTGATCAGGAGCTGGAACCCTGGCTGATTTCCCCTCTCTCTTTCTCTTTAACCCAGGGATCACTGGACAGTGATCAGGAGTAGGAACCCTGGCTGATTTCCCCTCTATATCTCTCTCTATAAACCAGGATTCACTGAACAGAGATCAGGAGCAGGAAACCTGGCTGATTTCCTCTCTCTCTCTCTAACCCAGAAATCACTGAACAGTGATCAGGATCAGAATCCCTGGCTGATATCCCCTCTCTGCCTTTCTAACCCAGGAATAACTGGGCAGTGATCAGCAGCAGGAACCCTGGCTGATTTCTCCACTCTCTCTAACCCAAGGATCACTGGACAGTGATCAGCAGCAGGAACCTTGGCTGATTTCTCACCTCTCACTCTCTCTAATCCGGGGATCACTGTACAGTGATCAAGAGTAGGAACCCTGGCTGATTTCCCCTCTCTTTCTCTCTCTTTCTAACCAAGGGATCATTGAACAGTGATCAGGAGCAGGAACCCAGGCTGATTTCCACTATCTCTCTCTAACTCAGGGATTACTGCACAGTGATCAGGAACAGGAACGCTGGCTGAAGTCCTATCTCTCTCTCTCTCTCCAAACCAGGAATCACTGGACAGAGGTCAGCAGCAGGAACCTTGGCAGATTTCCCCCCTCTCTCTCTAACCTGAGGATCACTGGACAGTGATCAGAAACCCGGGAGGATTTCCACTATCTCTCTCTAACTCAGGGATCACTGGACAGTGATCAGGAGCAGGAACCCTGGCTGATTTCCCCTCTCTCTCACTAATCCAGGGATCACTGGACAGGGATCAGCAGCAGGAACCTTGGCTGATTTCTCGCCCTCTCTCTCTCTAACCCGGGGATCACTTGACCGTGATCAAGAGCAGGAACCCAGGCTGATTTCCCCTCTCTCACTCTCTCTCTCTTTACACTAGGGATCACTGGACAGTGAGCAGGAGCAGGAACCCTGGCTGATTTCCCCTCTCTCTTTCTCTTTAACCCAGGGATCACTGGACAGTGATCAGGAGCAGGAACTCTGGATGATTTCCCTTCTATATCTCTCTCTATAAACCAGGATTCACTGAACAGAGATCAGGAGCAAGAACCCTGGCTGATTTCCCCTTTCTCGCTCTCTAACCCAGGGATCACTGGACAGTGATCAGGAGCAGGAACCCTGGCTGATTTCCCCTCTCTCTCTGAACCTGGGATCACTGGACAGTGATCAGAAGCAGGAAACATGGCTGATATCCTCTCACTATCTCTATCCCAGTGATCACTGGACAGTGATCAGAAGCAGGAATCCTGGCTGATTTCTCCACTCTCTCTAACCCAGGGATCACTGGACAGTGATCAGAAGCAGGAATCCTGGCTGATTTCTCCACTCTCTCTAACACAGGGATCACTGGACAGTGATCAGGGGCAGGAACCCTGGCTGATTTCCTCTCTCGCTCTCTAAACCAGGGATCACTGGACAGTGATCAGGAGCAGGAACCCTGGCTGATTTCCCCTCACTCTCTAACCCAGGGATCACTGGAGAGTGATCAGGATCTGGAACCCTGGCTGATTTCCACTCTCTCTTTCTCTTTAACCCAGGGATCACTGGATAGTGATCAGGAGTAGGAACCCTGGCTGATTTCCCCTCTATATCTCTCTCTATAAACCAGGATTCACTGAACAGAGATCAGGAGCAGGAAACCTGGCTGATTTCCTCTCTCTCTCTCTAACCCAGGATTCACTGAACAGTGATCAGGATCAGAATCCCTGGCTGATATCCCCTCTCTGCCTTTCTAACCCAGGAATAACTGGACAGTGATAAGCAGCAGGAACCTTGGCTGATTTCCCCACTCTCTCTAACCCAAGGATCACTGGACAGTGATCAGCAGCAGGAACCTTGGCTGATTTCTCACCTCCCACTCTCTCTAAACCGGGGTTCACTGTACAGTGATCAAGAGTAGGAACCCTGGCTGATTTCCCCTCTCTTTCTCTCTCTTTCTAACCAAGGGATCATTGAACAGTGATCAGGAGCAGGAACCCTGGCTGATTTCCACTATCTCTCTCTAACTCAGGGATTACTGCACAGTGATCAGGAACAGGAACGCTGCCTGAATTCCTGTCTCACTCTCTCTCTCTCTCTCTCTCTCTCTCCAAACCAGGAATCACTGGACAGAGATCAGCAGCAGGAACCTTGGCTGATTTCCACCCTCTCTCTCTAACCTGAGGAAAACTGGACAGTGATCAGAAACCCGGGAGGATTTCCACTATCTCTCTCTAACTCAGGGATCACTGGACAGTGATCAGGAGCAGGAACCCTGGCTGATTTCCCTTCTCTCTCACTAACCGAGGGATCACTGGACAGGGATCAGCAGCAGGTACCTTGGCTGATTTCTCGCCCTCTCTCTCTCTAACCCGGGGATCACTTGACCGTGATCAAGTGCAGGAACCCAGGCTGATTTCCCCTCTCTCACTCTCTCTCTCTTTAAACCAGGGATCACTGGACAGTGAGCAGGAGCCAGAACCCTGGCTGATTTCCCCTCTCTCTCTGAACCAGGGATCACTGGACAGTGATCAGGAGCAGGAAACATGGCTGATATCCTCTCTCTATCTCTATCCAAGTGATCACTGGACAGTGATCAGAAGCAGGAATCCTGGCTGATTTCTCCACTCTCTCTAACCCAGGGATCACTGGACAGTGATCAGGAGCAGGAACCCTGGCTGATTTCCTCTCTCGCTCTCTAACCCAGGGATCACTGGACAGTGATCAGGATCAGGAACCCTGGCTGATTTCCCCTCTCTCTTTCTCTTTAACCCAGGGATCACTGGACAGTGATCAGGATCAGAATCCCTGGCTGATATCCCCTCTCTGCCTTTCTAACCCAGGAATAACTGGACAGTGATCAGCAGCAGGAACCTTGGCTGATTTCTCCACTCTCTCTAACCCAAGGATCACTGGACAGTGATCAGCAGCAGGAACCTTGGCTGATTTCTCACCTCCCACTCTCTCTAAACCAGGGATCACTGTACAGTGATCAAGAGTAGGAACCCTGGCTGATTTCCCCTCTCTTTCTCTCTCTTTCTAACCAAGGGATCATTGAACAGTGATCAGGAGCAGGAACCCTGGCTGATTTCCACTATCTCTCTCTAACTCAGGGATTACTGCACAATGATCAGGAACAGGAACGCTGGCTGAATTCCTATCTCTCTCTCTCTCTCTCTCCAAACCAGGAATCACTGGACAGAGATCAGCAGCAGGAACCTTGGCTGATTTCCCCCCTCTCTCTCTAACCTGAGGATCACTGGACAGTGATCAGAAAACCAGGAGGATGTCCACTATCTCTCTCTAACTCAGGGATCACTGGACAGTGATCAGGAGCAGGAACCCTGGCTGATTTCCCCTCTCTCTCACTAACCCAGGGATCACTGGACAGGGATCAGCAGCAGGAACCTTGGCTGATTTCTCGCCCTCTCTCTCTCTAACCCGGGGATCACTTGACCGTGATCAAGAGCAGGAACCCAGGCTGATTTCCCCTCTCTCACTCTCTCTCTCTTTACACTAGGGATCACTGGACAGTGAGCAGGAGCAGGAACCCTGGCTGATTTCCCCTCTCTCTTTCTCTTTAACCCAGGGATCACTGGACAGTGATCAGGAGCAGGAACTCTGGATGATTTCCCTTCTATATCTCTCTCTATAAACCAGGATTCACTGAACAGAGATCAGGAGCAAGAACCCTGGCTGATTTCCCCTTTCTCGCTCTCTAACCCAGGGATCACTGGACAGTGATCAGGAGCAGGAACCCTGGCTGATTTCCCCTCTCTCTCTGAACCTGGGATCACTGGACAGTGATCAGAAGCAGGAAACATGGCTGATATCCTCTCACTATCTCTATCCCAGTGATCACTGGACAGTGATCAGAAGCAGGAATCCTGGCTGATTTCTCCACTCTCTCTAACCCAGGGATCACTGGACAGTGATCAGGAGCAGGAAACATAGCTCATATCCTCTCACTATCTCTATCCAAGTGATCACTGGACAGTGATCAGAAGCAGGAGTCCTGGCTGATTTCTCCACACTCTCTCACCCAGGGATCACTGGACAGTGATCAGAAGCAGGAATCCTGGCTGATTTCTCCACTCTCTCTAACACAGGGATCACTGGACAGTGATCAGGGGCAGGAACCCTGGCTGATTTCCTCTCTCGCTCTCTAAACCAGGGATCACTGGACAGTGATCAGGAGCAGGAACCCTGGCTGATTTCCCCTCACTCTCTAACCCAGGGATCACTGGAGAGTGATCAGGATCTGGAACCCTGGCTGATTTCCACTCTCTCTTTCTCTTTAACCCAGGGATCACTGGATAGTGATCAGGAGTAGGAACCCTGGCTGATTTCCCCTCTATATCTCTCTCTATAAACCAGGATTCACTGAACAGAGATCAGGAGCAGGAAACCTGGCTGATTTCCTCTCTCTCTCTCTAACCCAGGATTCACTGAACAGTGATCAGGATCAGAATCCCTGGCTGATATCCCCTCTCTGCCTTTCTAACCCAGGAATAACTGGACAGTGATAAGCAGCAGGAACCTTGGCTGATTTCCCCACTCTCTCTAACCCAAGGATCACTGGACAGTGATCAGCAGCAGGAACCTTGGCTGATTTCTCACCTCCCACTCTCTCTAAACCGGGGTTCACTGTACAGTGATCAAGAGTAGGAACCCTGGCTGATTTCCCCTCTCTTTCTCTCTCTTTCTAACCAAGGGATCATTGAACAGTGATCAGGAGCAGGAACCCTGGCTGATTTCCACTATCTCTCTCTAACTCAGGGATTACTGCACAGTGATCAGGAACAGGAACGCTGCCTGAATTCCTGTCTCACTCTCTCTCTCTCTCTCTCTCTCTCTCCAAACCAGGAATCACTGGACAGAGATCAGCAGCAGGAACCTTGGCTGATTTCCACCCTCTCTCTCTAACCTGAGGAAAACTGGACAGTGATCAGAAACCCGGGAGGATTTCCACTATCTCTCTCTAACTCAGGGATCACTGGACAGTGATCAGGAGCAGGAACCCTGGCTGATTTCCCTTCTCTCTCACTAACCGAGGGATCACTGGACAGGGATCAGCAGCAGGTACCTTGGCTGATTTCTCGCCCTCTCTCTCTCTAACCCGGGGATCACTTGACCGTGATCAAGTGCAGGAACCCAGGCTGATTTCCCCTCTCTCACTCTCTCTCTCTTTAAACCAGGGATCACTGGACAGTGAGCAGGAGCCAGAACCCTGGCTGATTTCCCCTCTCTCTCTGAACCAGGGATCACTGGACAGTGATCAGGAGCAGGAAACATGGCTGATATCCTCTCTCTATCTCTATCCAAGTGATCACTGGACAGTGATCAGAAGCAGGAATCCTGGCTGATTTCTCCACTCTCTCTAACCCAGGGATCACTGGACAGTGATCAGGAGCAGGAACCCTGGCTGATTTCCTCTCTCGCTCTCTAACCCAGGGATCACTGGACAGTGATCAGGATCAGGAACCCTGGCTGATTTCCCCTCTCTCTTTCTCTTTAACCCAGGGATCACTGGACAGTGATCAGGATCAGAATCCCTGGCTGATATCCCCTCTCTGCCTTTCTAACCCAGGAATAACTGGACAGTGATCAGCAGCAGGAACCTTGGCTGATTTCTCCACTCTCTCTAACCCAAGGATCACTGGACAGTGATCAGCAGCAGGAACCTTGGCTGATTTCTCACCTCCCACTCTCTCTAAACCAGGGATCACTGTACAGTGATCAAGAGTAGGAACCCTGGCTGATTTCCCCTCTCTTTCTCTCTCTTTCTAACCAAGGGATCATTGAACAGTGATCAGGAGCAGGAACCCTGGCTGATTTCCACTATCTCTCTCTAACTCAGGGATTACTGCACAATGATCAGGAACAGGAACGCTGGCTGAATTCCTATCTCTCTCTCTCTCTCTCTCCAAACCAGGAATCACTGGACAGAGATCAGCAGCAGGAACCTTGGCTGATTTCCCCCCTCTCTCTCTAACCTGAGGATCACTGGACAGTGATCAGAAAACCAGGAGGATGTCCACTATCTCTCTCTAACTCAGGGATCACTGGACAGTGATCAGGAGCAGGAACCCTGGCTGATTTCCCCTCTCTCTCACTAACCCAGGGATCACTGGACAGGGATCAGCAGCAGGAACCTTGGCTGATTTCTCGGCCTCTCTCTCTCTAACCCGGGGATCACTTGACCGTGATCAAGAGCAGGAACCCAGGCTGATTTCCCCTCTCTCACTCTCTCTCTCTTTAAACCAGGGATCACTGGACAGTGAACAGGAGCCAGAACCCTGGTTGATTTCCCCTCTCTTTCTGAACCTGGGATCACTGGACAGTGATCAGAAGCAGGAATCCTGGCTGATTTCTCCACTCTCTCTAACCCAGGGATCACTGGACAGTGATCAGGAGCAGGAACCGTGGCTGATTTCCTCTCTCGCTCTCTAAACCAGGGATCACTGGACAGTGATCAGGAGCAGGAACCCTGGCTGATTTCCCCTCAGTCTCTAACCCAGGGATCACTGGACAGTGATCAGGAGCTGGACCCCAGGCTGATTTCCACTCTCTCTTTCTCTCTAACCCAGGGATCACTGGATAGTGATCAGGAGTAGGAACCCTGGCTGATTTCCCCTCTATATCTCTCTCTATAAACCAGGATTCACTGAACAGAGATCAGGAGCAGGAAACCTGGCTGATTTCCTCTCTCTCTCTCTAACCCAGGAATCACTGAACAGTGATCAGGATCAGAATCCCTGGCTGATATCCCCTCTCTGCCTTTCTAACCCAGGAATAACTGGACAGTGATCAGCAGCAGGAACCTTGGCTGATTTCCCCACTCTCTCTAACCCAAGGATCACTGGACAGTGATCAGCAGCAGGAACCTTGGCTGATTTCTCACCTCCCACTCTCTCTAAACCGGGGATCACTGTACAGTGATCAAGAGTAGGAACCCTGGCTGATTTCCCCACTCTTTCTCTCTCTTTCTAACCAAGGGATCATTGAACAGTGATCAGGAGCAGGAACCCTGGCTGATTTCCACTATCTCTCTCTAACTCAGGGATTACTGCACAGTGATCAGGAACAGGAACGCTGCCTGAATTCCTGTCTCACTCTCTCTCTCTCTCTCTCCCTCTCTCCAAACCAGGAATCACTGGACAGAGATCAGCAGCAGGAACCTTGGCTGATTTCCACCCTCTCTCTCTAACCTGAGGAACACTGGACAGTGATCAGAAACCCGGGAGGATTTCCACTATCACTCTCTAACTCAGGGATCACTGGACAGTGATCAGGAGCAGGAACCCTGGCTGATTTCCCTTCTCTCTCACTAACCGAGGGATCACTGGACAGGGATCAGCAGCAGGTACCTTGGCTGATTTCTCGCCCTCTCTCTCTCTAACCCGGGGATCACTTGACCGTGATCAAGTGCAGGAACCCAGGCTGATTTCCCCTCTCTCACTCTCTCTCTCTTTAAACCAGGGATCACTGGACAGTGAGCAGGAGCCAGAACCCTGGCTGATTTCCCCTCTCTCTCTGAACCAGGGATCACTGGACAGTGATCAGGAGCAGGAAACATGGCTGATATCCTCTCTCTATCTCTATCCAAGTGATCACTGGACAGTGATCAGAAGCAGGAATCCTGGCTGATTTCTCCACTCTCTCTAACCCAGGGATCACTGGACAGTGAACAGGAGCCAGAACCCTGGTTGATTTCCCCTCTCTTTCTGAACCTGGGATCACTGGACAGTGATCAGAAGCAGGAATCCTGGCTGATTTCTCCACTCTCTCTAACCCAGGGATCACTGGACAGTGATCAGGAGCAGGAACCCTGGCTGATTTCCCCTCAGTCTCTAACCCAGGGATCACTGGACAGTGATCAGGATCAGGAACCCTGGCTGATTTCCCCTCTCTCTTTCTCTTTAACCCAGGGATCACTGGACAGTGATCAGGAGTAGGAACCCTGGCTGATTTCCCCTCTCTCTCTCTAACCCAGGAATCACTGAACAGTGATCAGGATCAGAATCCCTGGCTGATATCCCCTCTCTGCCTTTCTAACCCAGGAATAACTGGACAGTGATCAGCAGCAGGAACCTTGGCTGATTTCTCCACTCTCTCTAACCCAAGGATCACTGGACAGTGATCAGCAGCAGGAACCTTGGCTGATTTCTCACCTCCCACTCTCTCTAAACCGGGGATCACTGTACAGTGATCAAGAGTAGGAACCCTGGCTGATTTCCCCTCTCTTTCTCTCTCTTTCTAACCAAGGGATCATTGAACAGTGATCAGGAGCAGGAACCCTGGCTGATTTCCACTATCTCTCTCTAACTCAGGGATTACTGCACAGTGATCAGGAACAGGAACGCTGGCTGAATTCCTATCTCTCTCTCTCTCTCTCTCCAAACCAGGAATCACTGGACAGAGATCAGCAGCAGGAACCTTGGCTGATTTCCCCCCTCTCTCTCTAACCTGAGGATCACTGGACAGTGATCAGAAAACCAGGAGGATTTCCACTATCTCTCTCTAACTCAGGGATCACTGGACAGTGATCAGGAGCAGGAACCCTGGCTGATTTCCCCTCTCTCTCACTAACCCAGGGATCACTGGACAGGGATCAGCAGCAGGAACCTTGGCTGATTTCTCGCCCTCTCTCTCTCTAACCCGGGGATCACTTGACCGTGATCAAGAGCAGGAACCCAGGCTGATTTCCCCTCTCTCACTCTCTCTCTCTTTAAACCAGGGATCACTGGACAGTGAACAGGAGCCAGAACCCTGGTTGATTTCCCCTCTCTTTCTGAACCTGGGATCACTGGACAGTGATCAGAAGCAGGAATCCTGGCTGATTTCTCCACTCTCTCTAACCCAGGGATCACTGGACAGTGATCAGGAGCAGGAACCGTGGCTGATTTCCTCTCTCGCTCTCTAAACCAGGGATCACTGGACAGTGATCAGGAGCAGGAACCCTGGCTGATTTCCCCTCAGTCTCTAACCCAGGGATCACTGGACAGTGATCAGGAGTAGGAGCCCTGGCTGATTTCCCCTCTATATCTCTCTCTATAAACCAGTATTCACTGAACAGAGATCAGGAGCAGGAAACCTGGCTGATTTCCTCTCTCTCTCTCTAACCCAGGAATCACTGAACAGTGATCAGGATCAGAATCCCTGGCTGATATCCCCTCTCTGCCTTACTAACCCAGGAATAACTGGACAGTGATCAGGAGCAGGAACCTTGGCTGATTTCTGCACTCTCTCTAAGCCAAGGATCACTGGACAGTGATCAGCAGCAGGAACCTTGGCTGATTTCTCACCTCTCACTCTCTCTAAACCGGGGATCACTGTACAGTGATCAAGAGTAGGAACCCTGGCTGATTTCCCCTCTCTTTCTCTCTCTTTCTAACCAAGGGATCATTGAACAGTGATCAGGAGCAGGAACCCTGGCTGATTTCCCCTCTCTCTCTCTAACCCAGGAATCACTGAACAGTGATCAGGATCAGAATCCCTGGCTGATATCCCCTCTCTGCCTTTCTAACCCAGGAATAACTGGACAGTGATCAGCAGCAGGAACCTTGGCTGATTTCTCCACTCTCTCTAACCCAAGGATCACTGGACAGTGATCAGCAGCAGGAACCTTGGCTGATTTCTCACCTCCCACTCTCTCTAAACCGGGGATCACTGTACAGTGATCAAGAGTAGGAACCCTGGCTGATTTCCCCACTCTTTCTCTCTCTTTCTAACCAAGGGATCATTGAACAGTGATCAGGAGCAGGAACCCTGGCTGATTTCCACTATCTCTCTCTAACTCAAGGATTACTGCACAGTGATCAGGAACAGGAACGCTGGCTGAATTCCTATCTCTCTCTCTCTCTCTCTCCAAACCAGGAATCACTGGACAGAGATCAGCAGCAGGAACCTTGGCTGATTTCCCCCCTCTCTCTCTAACCTGAGGATCACTGGACAGTGATCAGAAAACCAGGAGGATTTCCACTATCTCTCTCTAACTCAGGGATCACTGGGCAGTGATCAGGAGCAGGAACCCTGGCTGATTTCCCCTCTCTCTCACTAACCCAGGGATCACTGGACAGGGATCAGCAGCAGGAACCTTGGCTGATTTCTCGCCCTCTCTCTCTCTAACCCGGGGATCACTTGACCGTGATCAAGAGCAGGAACCCAGGCTGATTTCCCCTCTCTCACTCTCTCTCTCTTTAAACCAGGGATCACTGGACAGTGAACAGGAGCCAGAACCCTGGTTGATTTCCCCTCTCTTTCTGAACCTGGGATCACTGGACAGTGATCAGAAGCAGGAATCCTGGCTGATTTCTCCACTCTCTCTAACCCAGGGATCACTGGACAGTGATCAGGAGCAGGAACCGTGGCTGATTTCCTCTCTCGCTCTCTAAACCAGGGATCACTGGACAGTGATCAGGAGCAGGAACCCTGGCTGATTTCCCCTCAGTCTCTAACCCAGGGATCACTGGACAGTGATCAGGAGCTGGACCCCAGGCTGATTTCCACTCTCTCTTTCTCTTTAACCCAGGGATCACTGGACAGTGATCAGGAGTAGGAGCCCTGGCTGATTTCCCCTCTATATCTCTCTCTATAAACCAGTATTCACTGAACAGAGATCAGGAGCAGGAAACCTGGCTGATTTCCTCTCTCTCTCTCTAACCCAGGAATCACTGAACATTGATCAGGATCA
The DNA here is from genome assembly GCF_017639515.1 of Carcharodon carcharias. Taxonomy (NCBI): domain Eukaryota; kingdom Metazoa; phylum Chordata; class Chondrichthyes; order Lamniformes; family Lamnidae; genus Carcharodon; species Carcharodon carcharias. Next base: position 306,236 of record NW_024470815.1, on the reverse strand, counting down.
GAATCCCTGGCTGATATCCCCTCTCTGCCTTACTAACCCAGGAATAACTGGACAGTGATCAGGAGCAGGAACCTTGGCTGATTTCTGCACTCTCTCTAACCCAAGGATCACTGGACAGTGATCAGCAGCAGGAACCTTGGCTGATTTCTCACCTCTCACTCTCTCTAAACCGGGGATCACTGTACAGTGATCAAGAGTAGGAACCCTGGCTGATTTCCCCTCTCTTTCTCTCTCTTTCTAACCAAGGGATCATTGAACAGTGATCAGGAGCAGGAACCCTGGCTGATTTCCACTATCTCTCTCTAACTCAGGGATTACTGCACAGTGATCAGGAACAGGAACGCTGGCTGAATTCCTATCTCTCTCTCTCTCTCTCTCTCTCCAAACCAGGAATCACTGGACAGAGGTCAGCAGCAGGAACCTTGGCTGATTTCCCCCCTCTCTCTCTAACCTGAGGATCACTGGACAGTGATCAGAAACCCGGGAGGATTTCCACTATCTCTCTCTAACTCAGGGATCACTGGACAGTGATCAGGAGCAGGAACCCTGGCTGATTTCCCCTCACTCTCACTAACCCAGGGATCACTGGACAGGGATCAGCAGCAGGAACCTTGGCTGATTTCTCGCCCTCTCTCTCTCTAACCCGGGGATCACTTGACCGTGATCAAGAGCAGGAACCCAGGCTGATTTCCCCTGTCTCAATCTCTCTCTCTTTAAACCAGGGATCACTGGACAGTGAGCAGGAGCAGGAACCCTGGCTGATTTCCCCTCTCTCTTTCTCTTTAACCCAGATATCACTGGACAGTGATCAGGAGCAGGAACCCTGGCTGATTTCCCCTCTATATCTCTCTCTATAAACCAGGATTCACTGAACAGAGATCAGGAGCAGGAAACCTGGCTGATTTCCTCTCTCTCTCTCTAACCCAGGGATCACTGAACAAAGATCAGGAGCAGGAAACCTGGCTGATTTCCTCTCTCTCTCTCTAACCCAGGAATCACTGAACAGTGATCAGGATCAGAATCCCTGGCTGATATCCCCTCTCTGCCTTTCTAACCCAGGAATAACTGGACAGTGATCAGCAGCAGGAACCTTGGCTCATTTCCCCCCTCTCTCTCTAACCCGAGGAACACTGGACAGTGATCAGAAACCCGGGCGAATTTCCACTATCTCTCTCTAACCCAGGGATCACTGGACAGGGATCAGCAGCAGGAACCTTGGCTGATTTCTCGCCCTCTCTCTCTCTAACCCGGGGATCACTTGACCGTGATCAAGAGCAGGAACCCAGGCTGATTTCCCCTCTCTCACTCTCTCTCTGTTTAAACCAGGGATCACTGGACAGTGAACAGGAGCCAGAACCCTGGTTGATTTCCCCTCTCTCTCTGAACCTGGGATCGCTGGACAGTGATCAGAAGCAGGAAACATGGCTGATTTCTCCACTCTCTCTAACCCAGGGATCACTGGACAGTGATCAGGAGCAGGAACCCTGGCTGATTTCCTCTCTCGCTCTCTAAACCAGGGATCACTGGACAGTGATCAGGAGCAGGAACCCTGGCTGATTTCCCCTCACTCTCTAACCCAGGGATCACTGGACAGTGATCAGGAGCTGGACCCCAGGCTGATTTCCACTCTCTCTTTCTCTTTAACCCAGGGATCACTGGACAGTGATCAGGAGCTGGACCCCAGGCTGATTTCCACTCTCTCTTTCTCTTTAACCCAGGGATCACTGGACAATGACCAGGAGCAGGAACCCTGGCTGATTTCCCCTCTATATCTCTCTCTATAAACCAGGATTCACTGAATAGAGATCAGGAGCAGGAAACCTGGCTGATTTCCTCTCTCTCTCTCCAACCCAGGAATCACTGGACAGTGATCAGGATCAGAATCCCTGGCTGATATCCCCTCTCTGCCTTACTAACCCAGGAATAACTGGACAGTGATCAGCAGCAGGAACCTTGGCTGATTTCTCCACTCTCTCTAATCCAAGGATCACTGGACAGTGATCAGCAGCAGGAACCTTGGCTGATTTCTCACCTCTCACTCTCTCTAAACCGGGGATCACTGTACAGTGATCAAGAGTAGGAACCCTGGCTGATTTCCCCTCTCTTTCTCTCTCTTTCTAACCAAGGGATCATGGAACAGTGATCAGGAGCAGGAACCCTGGCTGATTTCCACTATCTCTCTCTAACTCAGGGATTACTGCACAGTGATCAGGAACAGGAACGCTGGCTGAATTCATATCTCTCTCTCTCTCTCTCTCCAAACCAGGAATCACTGGACAGAGGTCAGCAGCAGGAACCTTGGCTGATTTCCCCCCTCTCTCTCTAACCTGAGGATCACAGGACAGTGATCAGAAACCCGGGAGGATTTCCACTATCTCTCTCTAACTCAGGGATCACTGGACAGTGATCAGGAGCAGGAACCCTGGCTGATTGCCCCTCTCTCTCACTAACCCAGGGATCACTGGACAGGAATCAGCAGCAGGAACCTTGGCTCATTTCCCCCCTCTCTCTGTAACCCGAGGAACACTGGACAGTGATCAGAAACCCGGGCGGATTTCCACTATCTCTCTCTAACTCAGGGATCACTGGACAGTGATCAGGAGCAGGAACCCTGGCTGATTTCCCCTCTATATCTCTCTCTATAAACCAGGATTCACTGAACAGAGATCAGGAGCAGGAAACCTGGCTGATTTCCTCTCTCTCTCTCTAACCCAGGGATCACTGAACAGAGATCAGGAGCAGGAAACCTGGCTGATTTCCTCTCTCTCTCTCTAACCCAGGAATCACTGAACAGTGATCAGGATCAGAATCCCTGGCTGATATCCCCTCTCTGCCTTTCTAACCCAGGAATAACTGGACAGTGATCAGCAGCAGGAACGTTGGCTCATTTCCCCCCTCTCTCTCTAACCCGAGGAACACTGGACAGTGATCAGAAACCCGGGCGGATTTCCACTATCTGTCTCTAACCCAGGGATCACTGGACAGGGATCAGCAGCAGGAACCTTGGCTGATTTCTCGCCCTCTCTCTCTCTAACCCGGGGATCACTTGACCGTGATCAAGAGCAGGAACCCAGGCTGATTTCCCCTCTCTCACTCTCTCTCTCTTTAAACCAGGGATCACTGGACAGTGAGCAGGAGCCAGACCCCTGGCTGATTTCCCCTCTCTCTCTGAACCAGGGATCACTGGACAGTGATCAGGAGCAGGAACCCTGGCTGATTTCCCCTCTCTCTCTGAACCAGGGATCACTGGACAGTGATCAGAAGCAGGAAACATGGCTGATTTCTCCACTCTCTCGAACCCAGGGATCACTGGACAGTGATCAGGAGCAGGAACCCTGGCTGATTTCCTCTCTCGCTCTCTAAACCAGGGATCACTGGACAGTGATCAGGAGCTGGACCCCAGGCTGACTTCCACTCTCTCTTTCTCTTTAACCCAGGGATCACTGGACAGTGATCAGGAGCTGGACCCCAGGCTGATTTCCACTCTCTCTTTCTCTTTAACCCAGGGATCACTGGACAGTGATCAGGAGCTGGACCCCAGGCTGATTTCCACTCTCTCTTTCTCTTTAACCCAGGGATCACTGGACAATGACCAGGAGCAGGAACCCTGGCTGATTTCCCCTCTCTGCCTTTCTAACCCAGGAATAACTGGACAGTGATCAGCAGCAGGAACCTTGGCTCATTTCCCCCCTCTCTCTGTAACCCGAGGAACACTGGACAGTGATCAGAAACCCGAGCGGATTTCCACTATCTCTCTCTACCTCAGGAATCACTGGACAGTGATCAGGAGCAGGAATCCTGGCTGATTTCTCCACTCTCTCTAACCCAGGGATCACTGGACAGTGATCAGGAGCGGGAACCCTGGCTGATTTCCTCTCTCACTCTCTAAACCAGGGATCACTGGACAGTGATCAGGAGCAGGAACCCTGGCTGATTTCCCCTCACTCTCTAACCCAGGGATCACTGGACAGTGATCAGGAGCAGGAAGCCTGGCTGATTTCCCCTCTCTCTTTCTCTTTAACCCAGGGATCACTGGACAGTGATCAGGAGCAGGAACCCTGGCTGATTTCCCCTCTATATCTCTCTCTATAAACCAGGATTCACTGAACAGAGATCAAGAACAGGAAAACTGGCTGATTTCCTCTCTCTCTCTCTAACCCAGGAATCACTGAACAGTGATCAGGATCAGAATCCCTGGCTGATATCCCCTCTCTGCCTTTCTAACCAAGGAATAACTGGACAGTGATCAGCAGCAGGAACCTTGGCTGATTTCTCCACTCTCTCTAACCCAAGGATCACTGGACAGTGATCAGCAGCAGGAACCTTGGTTGATTTCTCACCTCTCACTCTCTCTAAACCGGGGATCACTGTACAGTGATCAAGAGTAGGAACCCTGGCTGATTTCCCCACTCTTTCTCTCTCTTTCTAACCAAGGGATCATTGAACAGTGATCAGGAGCAGGAACCCTGGCTGATTTCCACTATCTCTCTCTAACTCAGGGATTACTGCACAGTGATCAGGAACAGGAACGCTGGCTGAATTCCTATCTCTCTCTCTCTCCAAACCAGGAATCACTGGACAGAGATCAGCAGCAGGAACCTTGGCTGATTTCCCCCCTCTCTCTCTAACCTGAGGATCACTGGACAGTGATCAGAAAACCAGGAGGATTTCCACTATCTCTCTCTAACTCAGGGATCACTGGACAGTGATCAGGAGCAGGAACCCTGGCTGATTTCCCCTCTCTCTCACTAACCCAGGGATCACTGGACAGGGATCAGCAGCAGGAACCTTGGCTGATTTCTCGCCCTCTCTCTCTCTAACCCGGGGATCACTTGACCGTGATCAAGAGCAGGAACCCAGGCTGATTTCCCCTCTCTCACTCTCTCTCTCTTTAAACCAGGGATCACTGGACAGTGAACAGGAGCCAGAACCCTGGTTGATTTCCCCTCTCTTTCTGAACCTGGGATCACTGGACAGTGATCAGAAGCAGGAATCCTGGCTGATTTCTCCACTCTCTCTAACCCAGGGATCACTGGACAGTGATCAGGAGCAGGAACCGTGGCTGATTTCCTCTCTCGCTCTCTAAACCAGGGATCACTGGACAGTGATCAGGAGCATGAACCCTGGCTGATTTCCCCTCAGTCTCTAACCCAGGGATCACTGGACAGTGATCAGGAGCTGGACCCCAGGCTGATTTCCACTCTCTCTTTCTCTTTAACCCAGGGATCACTGGATAGTGATCAGGAGTAGGAACCCTGGCTGATTTCCCCTCTATATCTCTCTCTATAAACCAGGATTCACTGAACAGAGATCAGGAGCAGGAAACCTGGCTGATTTCCTCTCTCTCTCTCTAACCCAGGAATCACTGAACAGTGATCAGGATCAGAATCCCTGGCTGATATCCCCTCTCTGCCTTTCTAACCCAGGAATAACTGGACAGTGATCAGCAGCAGGAACCTTGGCTGATTTCCCCACTCTCTCTAACCCAAGGATCACTGGACAGTGATCAGCAGCAGGAACCTTGGCTGATTTCTCACCTCCCACTCTCTCTAAACCGGGGATCACTGTACAGTGATCAAGAGTAGGAACCCTGGCTGATTTCCCCACTCTTTCTCTCTCTTTCTAACCAAGGGATCATTGAACAGTGATCAGGAGCAGGAACCCTGGCTGATTTCCACTATCTCTCTCTAACTCAGGGATTACTGCACAGTGATCAGGAACAGGAACGCTGCCTGAATTCCTGTCTCACTCTCTCTCTCTCTCTCTCTCTCCAAACCAGGAATCACTGGACAGAGATCAGCAGCAGGAACCTTGGCTGATTTCCACCCTCTCTCTCTAACCTGAGGAACACTGGACAGTGATCAGAAACCCGGGAGGATTTCCACTATCTCTCTCTAACTCAGGGATCACTGGACAGTGATCAGGAGCAGGAACCCTGGCTGATTTCCCTTCTCTCTCACTAACCGAGGGATCACTGGACAGGGATCAGCAGCAGATACCTTGGCTGATTTCTCGCCCTCTCTCTCTCTAACCCGGGGATCACTTGACCGTGATCAAGTGCAGGAACCCAGGCTGATTTCCCCTCTCTCACTCTCTCTCTCTTTAAACCAGGGATCACTGGACAGTGAGCAGGAGCCAGAACCCTGGCTGATTTCCCCTCTCTCTCTGAACCAGGGATCACTGGACAGTGATCAGGAGCAGGAAACATGGCTGATATCCTCTCTCTATCTCTATCC